>NC_041384.1:447015398-447046438 GCF_002162155.2 Triticum dicoccoides
CCTCCCGTCGTCTGCCCAACGAGCGTGAGGATTCCCTCTTTTTTTATATAAAATCAATAACTCACGAACGTTCGTTGGGGGTGAGGACCCAGTGAACGCCCCCAACAACCCTTCAATCTTTTTCATGAATCTTGAAGCAGGCCTACTCACCACGTCAGATCTGAAAACTCGTTGGCCGAGGAACAAAAGCCGCATGAACGCTAACCCAACCAAACGGAGCCGCCAAGACTGGCTAGCGTGTACAGCCACCACTTGGGAGACTCGGGATCGAATACTAGCTCCTCATTTTTACTTTTGATTTTGTAGGTGGCAAAAATATGCAAAAACAAAAAATTGTTTAGGTACATGGCATTTTAAATAAAAATGCACATCACACATTTATAAAAAATTTAAATGGTCACACGGCAATTTTTAAAATATTTTATTGTAATGTTTCACATGTCTATTTTTTGTAAACATATTTTTAAAAAAATTATTATTAAAAGCATGACAATTTTATTATTAATAGCATGGAAATTTATTTATTTATTTGATCATGGCAACTTCATTACTATGTGCTTTTTGAAAATGAAAATGTAAAGCATGGAAAATTTCTTGTATGTTTTTTTAATTGACATGCAAATTTGCCATGTATTTTCTTTGGTAGGCTGCCATGGGATTCTTTTTATTTTGAATTTTGTCATTATGTTTTCTATGTATTGCTTTTTTATCACAAATTATCCACTTTTTTATGGCAAATTTTATACACCATGTTTTTTCTGCGGAAGGGGATTTGCGTTTGGGCCAGAAGGCTAGCAAAAGGCCATGTATGCAGTGGGTTCATGAGGGCAACAATTTAGGTTTTCTACTACCGAAACAAAAAACGTTCGCGTTGGGGACAACTGGCACTCACGCATGAAATATATGGACCGGCCCAGTTATGTTTTTCTTAAATTGGTTAACTGGGTGACTTGCGACCATTGTCGTTGACTGGTCTATGAGCAACCATTGACAATGAAGAGTTGACTATCTACTTTTTCAAAATGTAAAAAATCACAAAAATCAAAATATTTGAAAAGAGGTTTAATGATTTTTTTAAAGATCATGAAATTTGAAGGAAAAATCAGCAAATCTGAAAAAAGATCATGAAATTTGAAGGAAAAATCAGCAAATGTGAAAAAAGATCATGAAATTTTGGGGAAAATTGCAAATTTTAGAAAAATTCATGGATTTGAAAAACGTTCAAGACTTGGAAAGTTCATAAAAATGAAAATGAGAACAAAAGATCACAAGGTCGAATAAAAAGCTCAAAATATTTTTAAAAAATCTTAATATAAAAAGTTCACAGGGCAACACTATGTCTCACTTATGGCAAGATGTACGCATCCTTCACGTGAAGGTCAGCTCCAGGTGGGCCGGCCCAGGTGCATAGGAGGTGACAACCTCGTTTTTTTCTGTTTCTTTTTTACCTTTTTTGTTTTCATGTTTTGCTTTATTATTTTCACTTTTTCGTACTTCCAATTATTCCAGATATATATTACAAAAAAACCCTACATAAGACATTTAAAAATGTCAACCAAGCATTTGAAAAATGTTAAATGTGTATTGACAATGTTTCTCATGTATACAAAAAATGTATTAAAAATACAATGTGTATGAAAAAAATTGATCATGTATTAGAAAAATATTAATCTAGCATTTGAGAAGCTGTCGAACAAGTATTTTAAAAATCTTAATCAAGAATTGAAAATTGTGAAATGTTTACAGAATAAATGTTGAATATCTATTTAAAAATATTAATCTTGTATTTGCAAAATGCTAATATAGCATTTGAAAAAGATGTTGAAATGTATAGAATAATGATGACCATGTATTCAAAAATGAATTAAAAATTGTTAAATGTGTACAGAGTAAATGTTGATCACGTATTTAAAAATTGTTACTCTTGTATTTGAAAAATAATAATCAAGCATTTGTAGAAAAAATAAAATGTATAGAAAAAAACTGATCATGTATTCAAAAAAAATTAATCTTGTATTTAAAAAATAATAATCAAGCATTTCAAAATGTAAAAAATGTACATAGGAAAAAAAGTTAATCATGTATCTTAAAATGTTTAACTTCTATTTGAAAAATGTTAAGCTATTAGAAAAATGTATTGCATATATACCAAAAATTTACGATGTGTATGGAAAAGGTAGACATAAAAAATATAAGATTTAAAAAAATGACAATCATGTAGTTCAAAATGTTAAACATGTAAATAGAAAATTTGTCTAATGTATACTACAAATGTTGAATGTGTATTGAAAACCAAGAAGAAAAAAAGGAAATAAAGAAGCAGGAAAACCCAAGAAATAAGTAATGAAAAACAGTGAAACCGAGATAAAAACATAGGAAGATGTCAGAAGCCAATCAAAACCAAGAAACGAACAAAGAAACCCGAAGAGAAAATGAAGTAAATAAGAAAGAAGAAAACCAGTGAAAAGCAGGAAAGAAAAGAAAAAAATAACGGGGAAAACTAGTTGAAACCGATAAAGAAACGAAGAAACTAGTAAAACAAACGAAGAAAACTTAGAAAACAAAAATATACCTAAAAAGAAACAAATAATATTAAAGAGAAAAACGAGCGAGTGAGCGAGCGAAAAAACGAACGAGCCAAAAATATGAAGTGAACAAAACCAGCGATGCGAGAGGGCCGTCCTGTTACTTTTTTTTCTTTTCGAAAAGGAGGCGTACCCCCGACCTCTGCATCTCTTGATGCACACAGCCATTTATTAAAAATAAGTTGCCGTCCTGTTACTATCCCGAAGCTTCAGCCAGGAGCTTACATCTCGCATTCTCGCTGTAGACGGGATATAAGCTACCGCGGCCAAATCCAACCTATTCCTGCTCATCATTGGGGCCTTCACTATATGGCCCCAAACCCCAACTGTCTCTGCCTGCTAGTAGGAGTAGGATTTTATAGCGAGAATGAGAGGCTCCTCTGCCGGACAAACTTGCTTAAATCTTTGCAATCATCTGTGTCTTCAACAGACAAGAAGAAATCAAAAGTGCATACGTAGGCTGTTGGAAACTCAAAGAAAATCGTCGGATGCATATTCTAATTTTCCTCCGTCGTTGGCAATGAGTTGCAGCTGCACCAGAGCAGAGAAGATGCCTTACTGTTGGAGCTGTTTTGTTGGCATGCGGATACTAGGGGCCAACAGTGGATCCAGACACCAGTGGTGCACTACAAAACACCCGGGTTTTGTGCGTCATGCACGCTGATGATTGTTCATCTTATACATCAATCAATCAATAAATAAATATGGTGTTGCTATCAATCTGCTTCCTGGTTACTGCCGCGGATTAGACTGGCCGCATTCACCAAACGACCAATTGAGCTGCCAGCAATATGGTCAAACAAACTCTCCTTAACTTATCTAGTGGGCCCAAAGTTGTAGGAGTACTAGTGAAAATAATACGCACCATGGTTCGAGAACAAAACAGACCCGGGCACCCGGCTCTTTCCTGGGAAATCTCCCACGGCTTATTAGCCACCGGCCCATGTGGACGGATGCGGCCGAAATTGTGGCATAAAGCTTGTGTCCTTCCGTGGAGAGTACACAAACAGCATATGAAGTACGAGGGCCATGTGGAAGGTAGCCACCCTCGCCCTCGCCCTCCTTAATAAAATCCAACCTACCACACCAATCGGCTATGCTCATGCTCTTGGAATTCTAGCTTTGCACTGCACACTTGCGGCGGAGGAAGGAATTCGACGGATAAGAATTGTTAATCTCGAAGCAACTAATGTAAGTACAACTTGGAAGGTAGTATCACGGCATGTGGAGATTGGCGCAATCGCTTGTGCTGGCGACATCTGGAGATCCATATCTACACCCCGCCGCACACGCATGTAACAAATGTTGGTTCAGGGAACGGCGACACCGAAGATAAACAAACGGCCGCAGGACCATCTCCGCTTCTCGTCAATCAGAGCAGGGCAGTAGTAGATGATTTTATTCTGGTACTGATCTGTAATAGATCATTGTTAGACTATGATGGATGGATGGATGGATGGATGATTTAGTACAGGCGAAAACATGTAGCAAACGTGACAGATCAACAGATATAGATGATCTTTCCGACGGAAAATCAACTATTGTAAACCGTGCTTTTCACCTAGAAAATGTGCAGACAAATCTCGTTGGCCGTCTCTGTTGATGTCACTCCGAAAGGGATGTTGCTGTGCCTCTGCCTGTGCGCAATCTCAATCTTCTATCTACTGATTATCCAGCGTCAGGCCATCAACACGCCGCCTTGTGTCCATCGAGGAGTACTGCAAAGCATGACCCGTCAAAATCCGTAACCCCGTTGGTGCCAGGCTCATGGCTCGAAAAAGCTCCGCACCAGTCATGGATCCACCGATGCATCATTTCTTTAACACAAGTTCCATTGCCAGAGGCCCTGATCCGACTCACCCGGTGAAAAGGAAAAGACCATTCTCTTATACAATTCCACGCTAGCGTTTTCGCTGTCACCGGAAAGAAAGAAGGATGAAACAAATCCATGATGGACGCACCAACCAGCCTTAGTGGGCGTGACACAGCGATGATCCGGACGCAATCTTTCCCCGCTGTTCACTCTATCCGTATCCAATATGACAACAGGTTGGCAGGGTAGTTTAGGATAGAGCGGCTTTAGGTCAGGTTTATGATAGTCTGTCCAGCGAGGCGCTTATTTGGCAAGCACATCATCTGAGTTTAGGTACCAATTTTTTGACAGGGTGTTTAGGTAAGAAATTATCTTACTTTTTGACCTGAAAAAAAAGAGCTTTTCAATGGAAACGAATGCAAGCATTGCGCAACTTGACCGATTTTGTGGGAGAGGAGACACCGGAGGTTGTACTCCAGCTTTTTGGTCTCTTGTTAAATCATCTGCTGCGTTAACAATCTGCATTCATTCACAAAAATGAAATGCGCTTCAATTCGATCAAGCAATCAATGACAGCGCAGAACACTCTGGCCCTTAGAATTTGTTTGCATGGATAGATGTAAACCCAAACAAATGTGGTCAGAGAATCAAGCCAGGCAGCAGCGTGCATTACATACATACATGTGGCGTTTCAATTCGAGTGGGCTGGGCCAGGGCACTGTAGCAGTACCAGCACTAGCACACACACGGCACAGACGATCTGTCTGTCCATCGGGGATGCGCTGCGCTGTCCAGCGATGGATCGGACGGTCTCAGCAGGGCATACCAGGACAGGTGGACAGCGACCCCCCGCAAAACCAGCAGCAAATCGCAATTATCTGCTGAGCGTATGTACTACTGTACGTAGGTGGCGTCGCCGCTCTCCTCCATTATTGTGCTGCTGCAGCTGCAGCTGCTACGGCACATGTCCGTCCGTGGGTACGAGCAAGTGTACGCACGCATGCCACGTCCATGTGTCCGGCGCGTAGGGTGATAGAGGATCGATACAGTGTCCCCTTGACCGTTGGGCTTTATGATAACCTAAACCGTACTTACTTACTTGGCACGCCTGGGACTTGCTTAAACCTCCTGGGTAATCATGGCGACCGATCGATCTATCATCGTCATTGGATTCCCTTTTTTGAGTTTGAAATTTATGCAAGTATTTGAGCGGCCGGGAGGGAAGGAGGGAGAATGATCCGGTCTGGATCTCATGTGGGCATTGACCGGTTGTGCATGCATGTGCGTCCTCAATCAACGGTCATGTTGGCCTGTGTGTTCGGCCGGCCGCTCCTGTATCTGAGATACTCCTCCTGCATGTCATGTCGTGTGTTGCGTTGCATCTTGTGTGTTGTGCGGTTCCCAAAGTTATACCAGCTCGGTAGAATCGCACATGCAAGCCACAGTAGCTCGGGTCTGTCTCATCGGCAGAGCAACGCACACCCTATCCTGTTCAGCCGTGTCTACTTTTTTTAGCATCAGTACACACACAAGCGCTCATATACACGCGCATACACTCACCCCTATGAACGCACACACGCACACCCTACCCCTATAAACACCTTCGAGAGACTGAGCCGACATATCATCTTGAGATTTACGAAGTCACCGTAGGCGTCTCGTCGTCGACGGGAACGTCTCCTCCCACTGAAAGCGTATCGTCGGAAATCCTGAAATAAATTTAGGAATAATGCGAGCACCAGGATTTGAACCCTGATGGGTCGGGGATACCACTATCTATTTTTTTTAAGGTAAAGCAAAGCTTTATAAATCAACGGTGGCTGGGCATATCACCCAACACACGATCAGCCACACTGGGCGGTACAGTAGTGTTCCACTCCATACAAATGTCTGGCAAGCACATCCGGCCTATTTGAGCTAGTTCATGAGCTACAGAATTTGCCTCCCGACGGCATCCTCGTATAGTGAACTTTGAAAACCACATCTTGAGTTGTAGTTTTATGTCCTCGATGGCTGCAGCATACGGTGAAGAATCCGTTTTCCCAACATCCAGAGCCTCCGCGAGCAGCTGTAAACCTGTTTCGAAAACCACTCTAATGGCGCCTAAGTCTGTTGCCGTCGCCACTGCCGCAGTCATTGCCCCGATCTCGGCCGCAAAGGCATCCGTCGTGTGATCCAGCCTACCCGCTCGGGCTGTTACCACATGTCCTTCTTCGTCCCTAGCGACCACGCCCCATCCACCCATGCTTCCTCCCGGTGTAAAGGCACCATCAAGGTTGATCTTAATCTCATCATTAGCGGGAGGGGCCCATGCAATGGAGGCCGCTTTCCCTGACCGATTATACACTTCTTCATATTCCAGTGCATCGCATCTCGTTCATCGGACTACCTCCGATACATGGATAGGCTGCTCCTCTTCCCCTTTTTTGTTTCTGTTATTCCACCAATGCCACCAAAATATCACAATAAGCATCCTCTTCCTCTCATCTAGCTCCCACAATTTATCGAGCATTGCATGCACCCCCCCTGATACCTTCAAGTTGCATACGTTCCTTTTCAAGGCCCATTGCCCGCCATCCTTTATACTTGATGAACAAATGTGCCCCATCCTCCTCCACCCGCCCGCAAAGAAAATAGCGAGAGTTCTCCAGCTTCATCCCTCTCCTCATCAGGTTAGTGCATAACGCCAGGGATTGGTGCTTCATTCGCCAAATAAACATCTGCAGCTTAACTGGGCAGCGCATCTTCCATATATGTTTCCATGTCGGGTCTTCATGCCTCTCGAGCTGCCCCGCGCCAGCAGTGCTCGACCCGGGCGCCCATGTTTGTGCTTGTTGACGTAATTCAACATGGATTTTGTAAGCACTCTTGACTGAAAATTCGCCCTTCGGATCAAAATGCCAAACATTAAAGTCATCTACCCCCTCTCGAAGGGGAATGTTAAGGATCTGTTTTGTGTCCTCCTCGCAAAAGGTGTCCCGGACTAAGCTCCTCATCCCAGCTGCCAGTAATTGGGCTAATGAGTTCACTGACTGTAGTAAGAAGGTTCGCCCCCCTTGGTGTGATTACTCGCCTTGACCATGATCTGGATATCCAAGGATCCGACCAAGTATTCACCGTAGCCCCGTCCCCGATCCTCCGGATGTAGCCCTGCTTCACGAGGTCTATGCCATGCAGAATGTTGCGCCATGAATAAGAGATTCCATCATGGGCTACAGCATCGAACACGGGTCGTCCGGGGTAGTATCTTGTCGGAGTAAATAGCCATGGGTAGCCTAGCCGGCTTCCCCTGGCCATTCTGAAAAAAGTTACGAGCCCGCCCGGCTCTCAAGAATCCAAGACATGGGGCCGCCTTCCCCTTGCTGGCTGCCACCCAGGCCGGCTTTCGGAAGGCGGTCTAGCTTTAGCCCTCATGAGAAGGCCGACTCCAAGAAGCCGGCCATGAGAAGGCCGACTCCAAGAAGCCGGCTCCCCATAAAGCGGTCCAGACCGTACCCACAAAGTTTGCACCCACCTAACGGCGGTGCGACGGGGCATGGCTACAGTAAAGCCTGCCACCCCTGAATCCCGGAGCACGCCTGGCACAGTGCGCCGTACGGGGTAGGCATGACCCGTCCGGCGCGGCACTGTTGCCACGTTGACCCTGGCATCACCCACGACGGGCCGCCAGCATGGCCCACAGACGGCGGGCCCCTTTGAGCAGAGAGACGCCCGAAGGCGGCCACGCCTCCAACCAGTCGGCCCAAGACAGAGCCGGCTCCCCGCAGCCGGCTTGCCGCCTCCTTCGAAGAAGACGCCCCATTAAGGAGACAAGACGCGGTGAGGCTACAGTGATCGCCTGACAGGCGGCGGCACTGTAGCCGCGCTTACCACGATGAAGCTCACATCAACAAGATGGAGCCACAGTAACCAGCCGCCGACCAGGCCCTGGACAGTGGGGCCTGGCTGTCGACCAAGGGGCCGGCAGCCGGCGGGACCCACCAATCGACGGGCCCCAGCAGCAGGCGCAGAAGCCGGCGAGCGCAGTCACAGACGGCTGGGCCCCGCGCCCAGTCGGATTACCATTGTACCCCCGGGGGGTAGGCCTATATAAACCCCCCGGAGCACCCATGCAAAGGGTTCGACCCCCTGCTAATGCTAGACACCCCGCAAGGAGAAGAAGCAGGCTAGCCGTGCCCTTCTTCCTCCTTCCATCAAACAGCTCAAGGAGCGTTGTGTAGCTACTTGATTCATCTAGTGAATATGCGGAGACCCCGCAGAGCAACAGTAGGGGTGTTATCTCCACGGAGAGCCCCGAAGCTGGGTAAGATCCGCCGGCGTGCATGTCTTCGCCTTATCCCGTTTCCAGGCACCGGCAATGTCTTACTGGCTCCCACAATGATAAGCCACCCGTTGGCATATGTCGCACCTACCACCCGACATTTGGCGCCCACCATGGGGCCAGGTGCACCGTCGTCCGGAGACCTGTTCTGAACGGGAACCTTATTCCTCCCCCGCGAGCGTAGCCAGCCCGGCACGCCCGATGGCGCTTGCCATGACGCGCTGCAAGGCGTCACCAGCATCTGCACGGCGAGCGGCCTCGCCGATCTCCTCGACGAAACTCTCATCTCCGACGAGCTCGCCTCCGATGCGGGCACCGACCACCTCACCAACCTTCTCGGCCAGCTCCATGTCTCCAGCGAGCCCGCTGCGGACCTGGAGTCGGTTGGATCCACTGACCCGATGCCTGTCGACTCCGACACGGCCTCCTACGACACCTTCCCCACCAACGTCATGATCTACAACGACCCGCTTCCTCGAGCCGACGGCTGCGATGCTGTCACCACCGAAGTGATGGTTGTCGGCCATGGCGGCCCGGCCGACGAGAGCGCCCGCGACGCTTCACACGCGGCGGCCCACGACTTGTTCGCTCCCCTCCCGGCTAATGCCGACGACGAAGCACTGGAGGCACGCCGCCTCGCCCTCCTTGCAGAGGGCCGGAGGCTGGCTTCCGTAAGATGCCTCACTGAGGCCTATCAGCGCGAAGCTGGCCGCGCCGCTTTCGGCACGCCGGCCCCGGGCGGGCCAAGCCGGGCCGGCCTTGTCAAGCAACGCGGCGCCGTCATCGCCGACACGCTGGGAGTCGACCGCCCGGTCTATGCCACTCCGCTCGAGAACTTGCGTGCCGCCCAGGCGGCTATAGACGAGTTGGACAGCTTGGAGGCTGAAGACCTCCCCCACATGACCCGGCGCATCCAGCAATTGATTGACGCAGCCGCGCAGCGACACGAAGCCGACGCCCGCGCAGAAAGCCCTTCCCCACGCCGAGAACACGGCGCGACGTCCCGGACGCCGACTACGAGCAATACCCGCGCGCGACGCGAGAAGGAGCCGGCTTCCAGCCGCAGCCGGACCCGGATCTCCATCGAGCGAGATGCGGACGGTCATCCCCGAGCCATGGAATGGCGGGGCGACCCGCCTCCGCCTCCGCCTCCGCCCCGTGGAGAGAGATATCCCGCCCCGCCGCCAGTGGCGCACCCGACTCTCAGCGGCCGGCTAGGCCGCCGCGAAGGAATCGGCGAGAACGACGCCCGCCATCGGATCGACCGCCTGGTGCGATCCCTGGCGTTGGAAGAAGAAGACGATGTCGGCCTGCCTTGTTTCGGCCCCCGCATCCGCGACGAGCCCTTTCCCAAAGGGTTCTCGCTCCCAAGAGACACGCCCAAGTACAACGGCTCCGTGAAGCCGGAAGACTGGTTGATCGACTACTCCACGGCGGTTAGCATAGCCAACGGCAACCGGCGCGTTGCCGTGAAGTACGTGCCCCTCATGCTGCAAGGCACAGCGCGGACCTGGCTCAACAGCCTCAAGCCGCGCAGCATCAACAGCTGGCTAGATTTCACGGAAGCCTTCATCCGCAACTTCACCAGCACCTACAAGCGGGCTCCCAAGTCCAAGCAGCTCTCCTTGTGCGTACAAGGCCCCGCCGAGTCCACTCGCGATTATCTCATGCGTTGGGCCGAGCTCCGCAACTCCTGTGAAGGGGTGCACGAGGTGCAAGCCATAGAATACTTCACAGCCGGATGCCGAGAAGGCACCCTCCTCAAGCACAAGCTCCTTTGCGACGAGCCGGCTACCCTCGACGAGCTTCTGGACATAGAGGACAAGTACGCCACCGCCGACTCCTCGATGAAGACCGAGCTTTGGGTAGACGCGTCCGAAAAGGTACTCAACCCGGCGCCCAAGGCGCCGGCTGAGGATTCCAGCCGACTCCCCCACTCGAACGACCACAAGCGCAAGGGCCCCGCGCCGCCTCCCGCCAGTCGACAGGTGGCCACAGTCGAAGACGCGCCGCCTGAAGAGCGATCGGCGCCCAAGAAGCCCAAGGGCGGCAGACCGGCTTGGCAGCCCGCCTTCTCCTACGAGCAAACTCTCGACGCCCCTTGCAAGTTCCACAGTGGCGCGAAGCCGTCCAACCACACGACCCGGAAGTGCCATTGGCTCACCCGAATCTCTAAAGGCGAAGGGCTCGCACCGCCTCCGCCTGCCGGCCCGGCGCCTCCGCCTCCGCCGCCTCCGGCCGCTCGGCCCGCAGTCGGAGCCATGCATGACGAGTTCCCTGACGAGCAAGCAACCTACATCGTCTTTACAAGCCAGCCCGAAGACCGGCGCAGCAAACGCCAAGAGCGCCAGGAAGTTAGCGTGGTCGCTGCCAACCCCGCCGGACACATGCATTGGTCAGAAAAGCCCATCAGCTGGAGCCGGGCCGACCATCCGGAGGTGATGCCGTCTCCCGGCTCTTACGCTTTGGTCCTGGAAGCCACCCTTGCAACGGACAAACGCGCCGCCCGCTTCTCCCGTGTGTTGATAGACGGCGGGAGCAGCATCAACATCCTGTATCGTGACACCCTGGAGAAGCTAAACGTCAAGACGAAGCAGCTCACGCCTACTCGGACAGTGTTTCATGGCATCGTACCCGGCCTGTCCTGCGCCCCCATTGGCAAAATCAAGATTGATGTACTTTTTGGGGACAAGGAGCATTTCCGCCGGGAAGCGATCTGGTTTGAAGTGGTGGACCTGGAAAGCCCTTACCATGCGTTGCTTGGCCGACCCGCCTTTGTCAAATTCATGGCAGTTCCCCACTATGCATACCTCAAGATGAAAATACCAAGCACCAAAGGCATCATCACCGTAGCCGGAGATTACAAGAAGTCCTCTGAGTGTGCAGCAGCCAGCAGCCAGCTAGCCGAGTCCCTTGTGATTGCTGAAGAGAAGAAGATGTTGGACCGAGTCGTGGCCATAGCCGGCAAACAGTCGGCCGTGTCCCCCGACCCCAAGGAGCATGACGCTCAAGGATCTTTCCAGCCGGCCAAGGAGACGAAGAAGATACCTCTTGACCCCGAGCATCTAGAGAGGTTTGCCGTCATCGGGGCAAACCTGAACAGCCCGCACTACCAGAAGATGTGTTACGGCGTGTACTTCACCGCCAAGAAGCTGAAGCCATACTTTCAAGAGCATCCCGTCACGGTCGTATGCACCGCCCCGCTAGCCGAGATCATAGGCAGCCGGGACGCATCCGGCCGGGTGTGGGCCATCAAGCTGGCCCCGTACATGATCTTCTACCAGCCCCGCACTGCCATCAAGTCCCAAGCACTGGCTGACTTCCTCGTCGACTGGGCCGAGACCCAGTACCTGCCGCCGGCTCCCGACTCCACCCATTGGCGCATGCACTTCGACGGGTCCAAGATGCGCACCGGCTTGGGAGCTGGCGTCGTCCTTACCTTTCCGAAAGGCGACAAGCTCAGATACACGCTACAGATCCACTTTGCCGCCTCCAACAATGTGGCCGAGTACGAGGTGCTCATACACGGGCTCCGGCTTGCCAAAGAACTTGGCATTCGCCGGATCCTATGTTATGGCGACTCGGACCTGGTAGTCCAGCAATCATCCGGCGACTGGGACGCGAAGGACGCGAATATGGCGAGCTACCGCTTCCTGGTCCAACAATTCAGCGGATACTTTGAAGGATGCGAGTTCCTCCATGTACCGCGAGCCGACAACGAGCCAGCCGATGCCCTGGCTCGAATAGGCTCCACTCGGCAAGCAATTCCAACCGGCGTCGCTCTTCAACGCCTCCTCAAGCCGTCCACCAAGCCGTCTCCAGAGTCTGATTCCATCTTCGTGCCGCCTGACCCCGATGCGGCCGGGTCCGGCTCGAAGAACCAAGTAGGCGACCCCAAGACCCCCGTAGCCGGCCCGGCGACTTCGGCAGCCGGCTCGGGGACTTCGGCAGCCGGCTCGGGGACTTCGGTGGCCGGCTCGGGGACTTCGGCAGCCGACTCGGGGACTGCGGTAGCCGGCCCGGGGACTGCACCAGCACAACAGCCAGCGGCCGACTCCAGCACCTCACCACCCAGCCCGCCCACCCTGGTGGCAGTAGCCACATTGGCAGTAGAAGAAGTCGCGGCTCCATCATGGGCTCAGTCCATCCTCAACTTCCTAGTAAACTAAGACCTGCCGGCTAACGAAACAGAAGCAAGACAAGTCCAACATCGAGCCGGAGCATACACAATCGTCAACAGAGAGCTCGTCAAGCGCAGTGTCACTGGAGTCCTCCAACGGTGCGTCGAGCAAGAGAAAGGCATTGCAATCCTCAGAGACATTCACCAAGGAGAATGCGGCCACCATGCGGCCTCAAGATCACTTGTCGCCAAAGCCTTCCGCCATGGTTTCTTTTGGCCGACTGCTTTGGATGATGCCAAAGAATTAGTTAAACATTGCAAGGGGTGCCAACTCTTCAGCTCCAAGCAACACATGCCGGCCTCGGCACTCAAGACCATTCCCCTCACTTGGCCCTTTGCCGTTTAGGGACTGGACATGGTGGGCCCATTCAAGACGGCGCGTGGCGGCATGACGCATTTGCTCGTCGCTGTGGACAAATTCACCAAGTGGATTGAGGCAAAGCCGATCAAGAAGCTGAATGGGCCGACTGCTGTAACATTCATCGTAGACATAACAACACGGTATGGCGTGCCACACAGCATCATCACCGACAATGGCACGAATTTTGCCAAAGGAGCCTTGGCACGTTTCTGCGCAGCCCAAGGTATCCGGCTGGACTTAGCATCCGTCGCCCACCCGCAGTCAAACGGCCAGGTCGAGCGAGCCAACGGCCTCATCCTCTCCGGCATCAAGCCCCGACTGGTCGTACCTCTGGAGCGCTCAGCCGGCTGTTGGCTCAATGAGCTGCCGGCTGTCCTCTGGAGCCTGCGCACTACACCAAATAAGTCAACCGGCTTCACCCCTTTCTTTCTTGTGTATGGTGCCGAGGCGGTCATCCCAACTGACATCGAGTTCGACTCGCCTCGAGTAACCATGTACACGGAAGCGGAGGCCAAGGAAGCACGAGAAGACGACGTCGACCTGCTGGAAGAAAGCCGACTGTTAGCCCTCAGCCGGTCTGCCATCTACCAGCAGGGTTTGCGCCGCTACCACAGCCGGAAGGTCAGGCCAAGATCTTTCCAAGAGGGTGATCTTGTGCTCCGGCTGATCCAGCGAACATCCGGCCAGCACAAGCTCTCAGCCCCTTGGGAAGGCCCCTTCGTCATCAGCAGAGCTCTAGGCAACGACTCCTACTACCTGATCGATGCACAGAAGCCGAAGGCATGCAAGAGAGACGACTCCGGCAAAGAGTCGGAACGACCATGGAACGCCAACCTCCTTCGAAGGTTTTACAGTTGAAAGGCAGTATGTATCACGCTAACTTTTGTATTAAGTACAAGACAACAGGCCCCCCGAGGAGGGCTCGGGGACTGCCATCCCTTATTTATGAATGAAAAGTATCATGCTTATGACCTTGTCATTTCATTTACTTGTTCCGTCCGGCACCGGGTTCGACTAGTCGGCTCGGAGACTGGCCGACTGGAGTTATATTAGAAGTCCTACCCGCAGTCAGACAAGTAGTGTGCCGGCTCTCAAGCCTTCTCTTGCCAAAAGTCGCAGTTTGAAGAACCGGCTGTCCGACTGGCAAGAGTTAAAGGCAGGAACGGGCGCCCACACGAAAAACGGCTAGGGACTAACGGACTAATATAACAAAAGCCGATTTTTCTCACACCGCCGACTGGCTACCAGAGTAGCCGGCCGGCCGGTTTCCATTCACTTCACTTCAATCCAAGAAAGCTCAAGTACTTGCCTCCCCAAAGAGGGAAGGCGGCAAAGGAAAAAGCCTAAGGATAAAAAAGCATACGCGAATGGAAACCAAACATGCACATGATAATATTTACATAAAAAGACCTCCGAGAGGCCAGCATTCAACATAGTTTGGATACACCCCCAGTGGGTGGAACTGCGAAAACTTAACAAAGATTGTTCAAAGACAACAAAGCAGGAAAGATAAAGACGGCAGGTCAAGCTGGCGGAGCGGCCGACGAGCCAGACTGGTTGGCGGAGACGGTCGTGCCGGCTGAAGGAGCGGCCGGCTGACGAACTTCGGCTTGGTCGCCGCCTCCCGTAGAGCGCGCGCTTCCACGCGCCTCGTTGCTGGAGGCACGGTCGGCCTGAGGTCGGCCGGTTGTTCCACCAGCCGGCTCGACGTCTTCGCCGTCCTCTTCGTCATCCTCGCCTTCATCGCTGGAGGCAATCTCCTCCGCCGAGTCCTCGCCCACTGCCGGGTTCGGCCCGAACCACTCCTCCGACTGAGCAACACCGTCATCATCGATTTCGGGTGCGAAAATGCTGATGTCGGTGCACTCGGCGATCATTGAAGCTTGCTGGGCTATAGCCGGCCTCACCTCTTCCAGCTCCGCGTCGGCCTCCATCCGCCAAGTGCGCAGCTGGTCCAGGCTCAGCCCTGGGTACCAAGCCCGAACGAACTCCAACGCCCGCCCGGCTCCGAGGCGGGCTGCCGACGCCTTCCAAGCCTCAAAGCGACCAACTGCGACCTCCAGCCAGTCGGCAGTTCGGCTTGGGGTGCGGGGGATCGTCTCGCCGGGCCAGAGGACGGCCAGCACTTGCGCCCCGGCACGTTGGAGCCGACGAAGCATCCGATGAGCCGGCTGCAACCGCGCCTGGACAGCCAAGAGCTACTCCTCGAGCGTCCGGTTTGCATCCGGCGCGATGTTGGCCCCCGCCTGACGAAGCGCCTCGCGATGGGCCTCAATGCTTTGGGCGGTGAAGGCGGAGTAGCCCGGGAAGTAATCTGCAAGAAACAACAAGCAGCAGCTCAGGATAAGCCAAAACCCAGGCGGCAAGGGGCAGGAGAAGGGCTAAGAAGGCGACTTACCATCGATCAAGTCCTCGATCCGGCCGAAGCCTTCGTCCAGGGCTCGCCGGGTCTCAGACCAGCTCGCCGCCTCGGTCTCATACTCCGCCTTCAAGGCGGCTTCGCTTTCCTGCGCCGCCTGCAGGGCCGCTTTGTGGCTCTCCTCTTGGTCGGCCAGCTCCTTGGCTAGGCAATCCCATTCCTGGACCAAGGCGGTGCACTCGGCCTCCTTGGTATGAAGGGCGGCCTTCGCTTCGCCGAGCTCCTTCCTCAAGTCGGCGTTGGCCCCTGAAGACAAAGAAAAAGAAAAACCAATAAGGAAAGAGTCGTCAAGAAAGATCCAACCCGACTGCGCAGCAGTCGGCCCGAATCTCAGGGACTACACCCAGTGGGTGTGCTGACGCGCCCCCACAGGAGACAGACAAGATCGAGTACTTACTTTGGCTGTTGGCCAGGTCGTCGGTCCTCCGGCTCAACTCCCGAGCCTGGGAGTTGAAGGCGGCAGCACGAAGGTTGTGGTATTCCTGAAAGATCATAAAAAAGCAAAGTAAGGTAGCCGTCGAGAAAGATCCGACCCGATTGCGCAGCAGTCGGCCCGAATCTCGGGGACTACACCCAGTGGGTGCGCTGACGCGCCCCCACAGAAGAAATTAAGAAAGCAAAGCAGCCAGGAACGAAGGACTCACCCGGATAGTGGCTCGCGTTGACAAGAACTCCTGGGTGAACTGTTGCAGCAGGGCGGCCTGAGCTTGCAGCCGGCTCCGGACCCCTTGAGCCGCCACATCCAGCTCGCCAGTCCCCCTGCTGGGAGTCCACTCGGGCGTGGCAGTGTTGGCCGCCTCCAGGTCTTCCGCCGACTGGCCTGCGCCCGCGACTTGGCGCAAGTCCGGCGGAGCGGCGCCTCCCCCTGCGCGCCGGCTCGCCGCCGGCTGCACCTTGAGGTCGGCTCTGTTCTCCGGCTCACCTTCGGCCGGCCCCTCTGGCGCCGCTGAAGATTGGCCGCCTTGGCCCGCTCTGGTTGGCGCTGCTGGCGGTGCTCTTCTCGCAAAGGCCACGGGGTCCTCCCCCCTCTTCAACAGCGGTGGGTCTTGGACGATCTCCTCCGCCAAGGGCAATGGGGTGTCGGGGGCTACGACTCGGAGAGGAATGGCGAGCAGCGGAGGCTGGTTGCGCGAGCTTTCCGCCTCCGTTTCCGCGGTAGCCGCCTCCGTCTGGGCCTTGGCTGCCGCGTCAGCCTGCTCCCTCGCCACCTGGGCGGCCGCCTTCTCCGCTGCCTCGTGCTCCTCCCGCGCTTCGCGGGCGTTCCGCTCTGTGGCCTCCCTGAGATCGGCGCGGGAGTCCACGCGGCGGGAGCTCGAAGACCCTCCAGCCGGCCCCACGACGGAGCCGCCCGGACCCCGCTCAAGGGAAAGCGGCGCCCTATCCAGCAAGCGAGAAAAAGTTAAGAAGAATATTCGAAGAGAAAGAGAATGATGACGAGCGTGCGGCAAGGCAATTGAAGACTTACGCTGAGACCGCCGGAGGCTGCTTCACCGCCTTGCGGAAGCGGGCCGCTTTCGCAGCCGCCTCGTCTCGCTTGGTCGCCGCGGCGGAGGCTTTGGACTTCTTCAGCCGACTGCCGAAGAGGCCTGAAGCGGTCCGGCGCTTCTGTGCGCCTCCGCCGGCTGCCGGCGCGATAGACGAGCCCGCGCCCTGATGGTCGGCCGCCGGCTGGCGACGCGGGGTGACTTCGGCCTCGAAATCGTCCGGCCAATCCTCGAAGCTCGCGGTGAACCTTGAGCCTCCGGGCTCGGCGCTGTCCCCCACCACGGCTTCTTCCATGGCGGCCGCCCCCAAGTCCGGGTCGTCAACGTCGTCCACCGTGCGGTCGGGGGCATACTGGCGTTCAATCCCTGCCGCCCCGGCCGGCGGCGCAAGAAGAGGGTTCTGCTCAAAAAGAACCGACTGGTCAGAAGCCGGCCGTCATGAAGCCGACTGACGACAAAAAGAAGATAGAGAGAGAAGCTTACCACGGGCGGAGGATTGACGCGAGAATACGGCACCTTGCCGTATTGCCAGTCCCCGGCGAGCTTGCAGTTGGCGATGTAATTAACCATGAGCGCCACCTCCGCGTGGGGCATTTCCCATGTGCTCAGCCGGCTTGGGTCGAAGCGGCCGCTCATCTGACACATCATATGGGGCCGGCTTTGGAGAGGAAGGATCCGGCGCTCCACGAAGGCGGCCACCAAGTCGGCCCGCGCAGGCCTTCTGACTGGATCATCACCCGAAGCCGGGAGATGGCGGCGTTCCCGGCCGGAGACAATGACCGGGACCGGAAACTCCACGAAGGCTGCCTCCCAGCCGGCGGGTCGGCTACGTAAGACGGCAGGTTGATGTAGTCTCCTTGCTCGGCGACGTTCTTTATGTAGAAATATGATCTCTGCCAGACCTTCACCGACTGGATCAGGGGGATGGGCGGGAACGGGTTGTTCTCGCTCGCCCTCCTCATGGCGATGAAGGCCCCGCAGGGGGCGGGCACGCCGGCGACGACTGTGCCGAGCTTGCTCTGGACGAACTCTCCCCAGAGCTCCAGCGTGGGGAGCAGCCCCAAGAAGCCTTCGCAGAGGGAGACGAAGGCCGACGGCAGCATCACCGCATTGGGCGTGAGGTGATGCGACTGGAGGTTGTAGAACTCCAGGAAAGAGCGCAGAAATCCGCTCGCCGGAAGGCCAAAGCCGCGTAGGCAGTGCGAGCGGAAGACGACCCGCTCGCCCTCCTCCGGTGCCGGCGAGATCTCCTTCCCCGGCGCCAGGCGGACCTGTACGAGGTCGGCGCCGGGCAGGCACCGAGTCTGGCGGAGGAACTCCACGTGGTCTTCATGGACGTTGGAGCCGTCCCACGAGCTTGACAACGCCATGGGGGTGAGGCGGTGTAGAGATGCGGCGGCACTGAGACGGGAAGCTGCGACGGCAGCGAGAGGAAGAAACGAGGGTTAGGAGGGGCGGAGCGGGAGAGAGCGTGCGAACCTCTGTCGCTCTCCCTCCTCCCCCTACTTATAGGCTCACGTGGCGGAGCCGAGGAGGCGCGGCGTGGGGAAGCGTGGGGATCGATCGTGCCCACTCCCCACGTCCTGCGATTATTGAGCCTTAAACGGCGAAACAAAACTGCCTCGAGAAGGCGAGCGGCCCCTATGGGCCACGGAAGATCCGCGCCCGGACCAAGGCTCGCGAGTGGCGGGCCCGGGCCTGCGGCGGTGTCCCGTCGCGCGCGTGCACTCGCAGGATCTCGCCGCCACGTGGCCGCGGGAGGGCCCGCAGTCAGCACGCAGGTCCCCCCCTCCTCCCGCCTACAAGACGCGGGGCTCTCTGAAGTCGGCATACGCCCACTAAGCCGGCTCTTCAGGATGGGAAGCTGACCAAGCTTCTCGTCCCTCTGCTCGCCTCGGAGCTCAATCAGCTTCGGGGACTACTGTCGGAGTAAATAGCCATGGGTAGCCTAGCCGGCTTCCCCTGGCCATTCTGAAAAAAGTTACGAGCCCGCCCGGCTCTCAAGAATCCAAGACATGGGGCCGCCTTCCCCTTGCTGGCTGCCACCCAGGTCGGCTTTCGGAAGGCGGTCTGACTTTAGCCCTCATGAGAAGGCCGACTCCAAGAAGCCGGCCATGAGAAGGCCGACTCCAAGAAGCCGGCTCCCCATAAAGCGGTCCAGACCGTACCCACAAAGTTTGCACCCACCTAACGGCGGTGCGACGGGGCGTGGCTACAGTAAAGCCTGCCACCCCCGAATCCCGGAACACGCCTGGCACAGTGCACCGTACGGGGTAGGCATGACCCGTCCGACGCGGCACTGTTGCCACGTTGACCCTGGCATCACCCACGACGGGCCGCCAGCGTGGCCCACAGACGGCGGGCCCCTTTGAGCAGAGAGACGCCCGAAGGCGGCCACGCCTCCAACCAGTCGGCCCAAGACAGAGCCGGCTCCCCGCAGCCGGCTTGCCGCCTCCTTCGAAGAAGACGCCCCATTAAGGAGACAAGACGCGGTGAGGCTACAGCGATCGCCTGACAGGCGGCGGCACTGTAGTTGCGCTTACCACGATGAAGCTCACGTCAACAAGATGGAGCCACAGTAACCAGCCGCCGACCAGGCCCTGGATAGTGGGGCCTGGCTGTCGACCAAGGGGCCGGCAGCCGACGGGACCCACCAGTCGACGGGCCCCAGTAGCCGGCGCAGAAGCCGGCGAGCGCAGTCACAGACGGCTGGGCCCCGCGCCTAGTCAGATTACCATTGTACCCTCGGGGGTAGGCCTATATAAACCCCCCGGAGCACCCATGCAAAGGGTTCGACCCCCTGCTAATGCTAGACACCCTGCAAGGAGAAGAAGCAGGCTAGCCGTGCCCTTCTTCCTCCTTCCATCAAACAGCTCAAGGAGCGTTGTGTAGCTACTTGATTCATCTAGTGAACATGCGGAGACCCCGCAGAGCAGCAGTAGGGGTGTTATCTCCACAGAGAGCCCCGAAGCTGGGTAAGATCCGCCGGCGTGCATGTCTTCGCCTTATCCCGTTTCCAGGCACCAGCGATGTCTTACTGGCTCCCACAATGATAAGCCACCCGTTGGCATATGTCGCACCTACCACCCGACATATCTCGCCTGCAAAACCCTTGCGCAGAGACTGTCGGGGTTCTGGAGGAGGCGCCATCCTTGCCTCGCCAACATCGCCATATTGAAATTGTGCATACCACGGAATCCCAAGCCCCCCATTGCTTTCGGCCTAGCAAGTTTGTCCCAGCTTATCCAACGCATTGGGTTTTGCTTGTCCTGTTGACTCCACCAAAATTTTCCCATCATCGTGTTCAATTCAGCACAAAAGGTCTTGGTGAGGTCGAAGCATGGCATGGCGAACGCGGGTATAGCCTGAGCCACGCCCTTCACGAGTACTTCTTTGCTTTCTTTTGCTAGGAGCTTCTCTTGCCAACCATGGACTCTCCCACACATGTTGCGTTTAATATAATTGAACGCCTTCTTCCTCGATCTGCCGACATGTACCGGGAGTCCTAGATATTTCTCATTCCAATCCTCATTCTGGATCCCAAGGGTTCCTTTGACCGATGCGCTCTCAACATCGCCCGTGTTCGGACTGAACATGATAGCGGATTTCTCCGTGTTAATGCATTGTCCAGAACTGTCCTCATATAGTTGTAGCGCCTTCCGGAGGGCCGCTGCCTCTTGCTGCTCCGCTTTGATCAACAGCATGGTGTCGTCCGCAAAAAAGAGATGGGACACACACGGCGCCCTTTTGCAGATTTTAACTCCATGCAATGCACCCCTCCATTCTGCATCCATCAGCGCTGCTGTCAAACCCTCCGCACAAATCACAAACAGATAGGGGGACGCCGGGTCTCCTTGCCTTAGACCCCGAGAAGGACTGAACTGTTGAGTAACCTCACCGTTTACTCTGATCTGTAGCGCACTGTACTTACACACTTCATTACTAGCTCGACCCACCTTCTACTGAAACCTATCTTGATCATCATGGCCTCCAAGAAACACCATTCTACCCTATCATAGGCTTTACTCATGTCTGCTTTGACCGCCGCATATCCAACCTTGCCGGTTCTCTTGTTCATCAAGTAGTGGGAGAGTTCATAGGCTATAAGAACATTATCTGTGATGAGCCTTCCCGGCACAAAAGCGCTCTGGTTCTCTGAAATAATGGCAGGAAGGATTATCTTCAGGCGATTTGCAATGACTTTTGACACCAATTTGTACACCACGTTGCAAAGGCTGATTGGTCATAGATCCTTGATCCTTCTCGGGTTCTTAACCTTTGGTATGAGCACGACCATTGTATCATTCCACCCTTCTGGGATTTCTCCTCCATCCAGGACCGCAAGCACCTCTTCCACTATCTTATCTCCCATGAAATGCAAATGCCGTTTAAAAACAACAGTCGGCATCCCATCAGGTCCCGGCGCCTTGAGATCGCCAATATGATCTAGAGCCGCCTTGATTTCTTCCCGAGTAAACTCTGCATCCAGTATTGCATGCATTTCTGGAGTCACTCGCGGTTGGACCTTGTCGATCAATTCAGGCATTCGGTGGGGGTTGGAGGATGTAAAGAGTTCCTGAAAAAAGGAGCACACATAATTAGTTAAATCCTCTCCCTCTGCTACTACTTCCCCATTCTCCCTTCTGATCGCCTTGAGCCTATTGGTTCTCTTCCTAGCCGACGCCACCGACTGCAGGTATTTGATGTTACGGTTGCCCCCCTTCAGCCACCATATGTGAGCTCGTTGCTTCAACTTTGTATTCTTATTCTCCTTTAGGTCGTGGACTAGAACCCTCAACCTTGCTTCCTCCTTAATTTTCCCATCCGACACTGGCTCCTTCATGCACCTCTCCAACTCCCTATGTGCCTTCTTAATCCTCCCCTCGAGCTCACCCACCGCCTCTCTACTCCACGTCCCCATCTGCCCAGCGATCGTTTTTAAGGCTTCGGTTACATTCCCCCTTCTTCCCTCGCAACCTCTCTCCCATGCATTCTTGATCACCTCCTCACACCCCTCCTCCTGCAGCCATCGAGCCTCAAACCTAAATTTATTATCTCCAACTCTCCATTTCTTTTCCTCCCCTTCCAATTGCACAACTATCGGTCGATGGTCCGAGTGTCGTGGTTCTCTGTTGATAACTACAAACTGTGGAAACATGTCACACCACTCCTTATTTGCCACTGCCTTATCAATTCACTCACAAATGTATGTCTGCAGCTCCTTGCTATGGTTCCTCCAGGTGAAGGTATCTCCCTCATACCCAATATCCCGCAAGTTGCAGTGATCAAGTGCCTCCCTGAACGCATCAAGGTAGTGCTGCAGCCGATCTGCACCCCCCACCTTCTCGTTGCTTGCTAAGATTTCGTTGAAGTCGCCAAAACACAACCACGGCCTATATGCTTGATGTTGTTGCTTCAGAATCTTTAGTAGCCTCCATGTTTCTGTTTTCCTCTTCAATTCAGATTCTCCATAAACCCCCGTAAGCCGCTAGACTGATCCATCCTCCCTGGTTACATCCACATCCACATGCCTCCTCCTGTATGATCGAAGAGTAACATCAACTCCCTGCCTCCAGAACAGTGCCACCCCTCTACCGCTTCCTTCATCCTTCCAAGCGACCATGTTGGCGAGCCCCAACAGCCATCGAAATCTTCCCAACTCCTTTTCCTTCAGCCTAGTCTCACATAGAAATAAGATATCGGGTTCCTCCATTCTTCCCAGTTCGAGAAGAGATTGAAGTGTCAAGTCGTTCCCGAGTCCCCGGTAGTTCCAACTTACGAGTTTCGTTGGTCCCGGCGGGCCTGCACTTGCATCCCGGCTGATATGATCATGTTGTGCTCGTCCACTACTGGACTGGTATCCTTCCCTCCTCTTACTTACAAGCTACTGCTGGTACCGCCTCCCTCCGACTTACTCTTCTTCGCCGAAGATGGTTCCTCCACCTCCATGCAATCACCATCCCTTTTCCCCAGTTTAACCCCCAGTTGGTCATGTTGGACACCGCTTTCCACCCTCTCCCTCCTTCTGAACTTCTTCCCTTCTTTCTTACTGTTATTCCCTTCTCCACTTAACCCCGTTCGGCCTGCAACTTCCATCTTATCCTGCTCACGTTCCCCTCCTGTAGCTAACTCTTTTGGTTCTATGCCAGGTTCTGCGCCATTAGGCGCAACCTCCACCACGCCATTCGGCTTCTCCGGTGCAGTGTCCTTCGAGTTCTGCGTGGTTAGCCTGAATTGAAGAGCTCTCGCAACGCTACCTCCTGTTTGTTCCTCTTCTTTCTCCGTTAGCTTTAGCGGGCTTGTTACTTCCTTCTCCTCCCCTCCTGCTATCTTATCATTGCTTCCTGATGCCGCCCCCTCCTTCCTCCAAGATGGGGCATCGCTGCCCGACCCACCAGAACCTCTGCCCCAGCTGTACTGCCTACGTTCTCCTTGGGAAAAGTTCCCCTCACTTCCTCTCCCTCCACTCAGACTTCTACCACTGTTGCTGCGTCTCCCCTCATTCCATCTACCTCTCCCTCCTTCCTCCTTCTTGTGGCTCTCCTCTGCTCTCATCCATGGGTCGTACTGGGGTTCTTCACCTCTCACAGGTTTCATGCTACACTCCTTCTCCCCATGTCCAATAATCCCGCAGGTGTAACAGAAATCTGGCATGTGTTCATACTCAAAACGGCACCAGAGTAGCTCTTTCCTTTTCTTCTTCTTGCTACTGTCCTCTCCCTCCGCTACCTCCACCAGCATGTTGCCGTCTGACTTCCTCTCCCTGTCTAGCACGAAGCCCCTCATGATCGGTTCCTTAATATTCAGTTTCACTTTCACGTGGAGGTACTTCCCCACAGCTCTCCCATCATGCCCTACATCCACCTCGACTAGTTCGTGAAAACCTGCGCCAATGCACTCACCTGTGGCTCTGTTCATGTACCCGAGTGGTAGCCCAAACACACGGAACCATATTGGGATCAGGTTGAAGTCATATTTATCTACCGTCTTCTCCGGGTCGAAATCCTCCATTACTAAGAGTTCCTTATCAAACCAGCACGGTCCTTCCTCCAGTGCTCGCCTCCAACCCGCCGGTTAACGGAAGGTAAATAAGAACACATTGGACTCCACCTCTTTGCAATCCAAACCTTTAATGGGACACCAGATCCTCCCCAGCGTTTGCCCAATCACGCTGGCATGTGCGGGTTTCTCCGAGAAGAGTTTTCCCATCGCATGTGGTTCTTTGGCCGCCCAATCCGCTGTCTTCCCTATCTCCTCCTCTCCAATCTTCAGCCCTCTCTTCTCTGCCTCCGACAGCTTCAACCACAGCCCCTCGACTCCTTCCATTCTCCCCTCCGCCTTCAACCTCCAGAGACCAAGAAACCCTAGGGACCGACTCGGTGGTGTACGACTGCGTTCCCTAGCACGCGGAAGGCTTATCGTGGATGGGATGGATTGGTGGACACCTGCTGTGGCGATGGATGCAAGGGAGGGGGAGGATCATCGATTTCAAGATCCCCGCCACCAGGAACCCTACCCTCCACGCGATCGCCCTCGGGATCACCACTCCGGAAATTACGCCAACCGCCACCGAGAGGGGCGGACCTGCCCGGATCGCATAGCCGTGTCTATTTTGGCTCAAACGGATAGAAGCGACGGCCCAACACGTGAACTGTCCGTAAAAAACATCTGTTTCGTGTCCGGCTCAACCCATTTTTAACGCAAATCTGCTTCTCGTTTGCGTCTAGACGGACACCGAACAAACGCCCACACGCCCGCTACTCGTCCATCTCGGGCCCGCCTGTCAGCCGACCACCTACTTCCCACCACCCATATTTTGCGCGGATGAGTGGACGGACCAACCTGCCAGGCACCCATGAATGAACAGCAGTCGTTGTCCTTCTTAGTGTGGAAGCTGTGGACCAGCCAGTCCACGCTTCCACTCCCGTCCCCCACATGCCTCCTTGACCCCAGACACCAAACCCTAGTTCATCCTCATTGCTCTTTCTCCTCTTCTCATCCACCTCCTCGCTGGCCACCATAGTTTGGTGGAACTCTGGCCACAAGCGAGGCACGACCACAAGGTCGGGTCCTTCTCCGGTCGCCGCCGCTCCACCCGCACCCCACCGCATGCGCAGCCCGTGTTCAGCATCTCGCCGCTGCCGGCCCCGCGGCGCATTCGGCCCTATGTCGGGGTCGACATTTGCTGACGCTATTGGAAGACATCGACGCCCCTCCACATCCCCAACAATTGGCATCTCTTCGCGGATCGGGTGCCGATCCCATCGGTCCCGGCGAGCGGACGCGCACGGCGTGAGGAGATCGATCGACACCGCGCCCGCCCGCCACTGACTGGTGGGTTCGCCGCCGCACCAGCCGCTCGGCGCGTACGCGGGTGTGAGGCCTCACACCGACGATGTCTCCTTCCCCATCCCCGTCGCCACCTCCTCCCATGACCGAAGAGGACGAGGCCGAGCTCATCCGACGGGTGATGGAGGACTCCATCAACACCCACGACGAACGCCAACGGGAGGTCCTCAAAACCCAGTTGGGGCTCTCTGCGGCCGGCGACGTCGCCATCCCGGAAATGGCAATCAAGGAGGAGATGGTGGAGGAGCCCCTCGTCGATGAACCCGTGCATGGTGGGCGGGAGGTGGACGTGGTCGTCCACAACAGAGGAGATGATCGTCGTCGCCACCGGAAGAGATGGTGCAGACGCGACCGGCCAGGCAGCTCCCGCACACGCCTCCAGCCCATCTCTGGACGCCACCACCGTACATCAACCTCACCATGGACGACGACGAGGACGGCGAGGCGTGAAGACGACGGCGGCGGTGACGTGTAAATCTATGTTTTTCTGTTTTTTAAGTATAAGTTAAGTTTAACTATGTTCGAGACTAGTTTGAACAGTTTTAAATTTATGGTAATTCACAATTGTGTTTTAGGTGCTTTTTTACATATGCAGGCGCCTTTGTTTTGGAATGGGATGCAGACAAGTTGGCACGGACCATGCGTTTCTGCGGACTGGCAAAACCGGACATAGGGGTGGAGTTGGCGAAAAAGCATTGCAGAGACCGAGCTCCACATAGCTCTTTATTTTTTTTCAGTGAAAATACTATTTTCACACATTGAAAAAATCTGAAAAAAAAGTCTATACATACATGTGTATTTGTATTATACATGTATGAAATTTCATGAACATATATGTTTCCATGTAGTGTATATGAAAAAGATAAATACACAGATTAATATAGGCTATATCTTTGTTGTTTTTATGTCAGATATTTATCTTTTTTGTGTAGCACGCAAATAACTGAATTACATGATGAAACTTTTTACCTACTTGACAAACATGCATATGTATTTGTATAAAGAAATTTGATATTTTCTAAAACTTTTAAGTATATTTTGATTTTTTTTTGGCAAAACGGGCTCAATGGAGCCCGGCCTCTGCGACGCCGGGCTCCATGGAGCCCGTTTTATCAAAAAAAAAATCAGAATATACTTAAAAGTTTCAAAAAATATCAAATTTTTTTAGACAAATACATATGACTGTTCGTCAAGTTACAAAAAAGTTTCATTAGGTAATTTGATTATTTGCATGCTACACAAAAAAGATAAATATCTGGCCCAAAAAGACAAAGATAAAGCCCATTTTAATCTGTGTATTTATCTTTTTTATATACACTACATGAAAACATATATGTTCATGAAATTTCATACGTGTATAATACAAATACACATGTATGTATAGACTTTTTTTTAGATTTTTTCAATGTGTGAAAATAGTATTTTCGCTGAAAAAAATAAAGAGCTATGTGGAGCTCGGTCTCTGCAATGCCTTTTCGTTTTGATGCTTTCACCGCCGGTGAGGATCCCGATGCGAAAGTTTACACAGGGTACTAGCGCTGTCAGGGCACTGGCCCCTCTTCCGCGCCAGCTTTTTTCACTTTCTACCCATGCGCAGCGCGGCGCGGGCCCGTCAGTCCGTGACCTTTCTCTCGTTTTACTACCTACCGCATGCCAATGACAACCTGGTCCACTGGCGGTGGTCCTGGTGAATCCACCGTCCACACCAGCACCACTACCACGTGGCCCGCCCCTGTCCTTGAAAGGTCGCCCATGTGCAACGGCCTCCAGTACGAAAGGACATCGTTAATTTCTCATCAGCGGGTGACTTGACTTGTGCGGAAGGGAATCAGCGATGGGTCCCGCATGTCAGCCGCGGCCGTCCCCGAGGCCTCGGAACTGATGCCCCGGCCCCTTTTGGCCGTTACCGTTACGCTTTTGCTCCTCCCGATGAACGCCTTTCGGCCGCGTTCCGCTTCCGAAGAGGGTGGTCACTCGCCTGTCACTGACTCGTGGGCTCAGAGACCCGTGGCCCGCATGGCAGGGAGCCGAGTGCGTCGTACCACAAGTTGTGGCCCATGAAAAACAGAGCCTCCGACTCGACCGTGATTCCACCCATCAACCCACCGGCTCGTAGCTTGATTCACCCTTTTTTTAACGGTTTTTTTCAGACGCTAAGGCCTCCTTTCGTTCATAGGATATAAATGTTATAGGAATAGGAAAATCATAGGAAGTAAAATGACATGCATCTTAATTTCTATAAAGAAATAGATGTCATTTGATCCATAGGATAGGAATTTTTTCATTGAGTCGTAGCTAATGTTTTTTTTCCTTCAAAATGTGAAGGATTGATTCCTATCCTACATAGGAATAGAAAATCATTCTTACAAACTAAAGGCTTCAAAGGAAATTTTTCTTTGCAAATCGTATCCTATAGAAATCCTATGAAATTCCTACAAACCAAAAGAGGCGTAAACGTGACCTCTTTTTTTTTCAGGGGCTAGTACACGTGAACTCTCCGATGCTTCACAGTACAATATGTTCCAGTCTCTCTTTTTTCCGCAGGGAGATATTGCTTTTTCAGGGGATACGGGGATGTTGCAAACATACTCTCGCGATGAAATTTTTAGACAGGTTTGCATACTGAAAATAGGCCATCTATATGCCAAATAGCCACAGAAATAGAGGGAGCATAATTCTTCCTTTGGCAAAAAATATATATTGATTCGACCTTGATATTGATGTCTACACGTGAACTATGTGAATTACCATGGTCATGCTCACCATATATATATGGTCCGTTTGCCCATGCCCATGGAGGACAGAGGTTTCATATACGCTAGGCGAAATGACAACACTAACTTTTGGTGGATTTATCTTATGAATCATAAGTTATTGTAATAACTCAGAGTATTCTAGTAATGGACTATCGCGTCGTGAATCTTTTATTCTTGCCTACTTCAAGATATGATGACTAATTAAAAAATATATCAACCTCAATCATAACTCATTTTTCAGAAGCATAACTCAATTGAAGAACATGCTTTTTTATTACCGATGATGGCATAGTTCGTATGGCTACGATATGTATTTGGTCCAAATTGCCCAGTGTGCCTAAAGCTATATTATTGTTATTTGTTGTGGGAAGTGTTTAGAACTATATTGCCTACAGAGAGATGAAATACCTTGGATTCACATGCATGCAACGCCTAAAATGTGTTAGTTATGTCTCACAAGTTACCAGAACCACCTAAAAGGAGAATAAATGTTACAATACTAAACAAGAGGTGAGAATGGGACTAGGATATCAAATAAATGAAATATATCTCTTGTATCATAAAGAGCATTCCTATATCAAGAAAAAGTCCATATCTTAAATATGTTTCACTATAAATAATTTTATCCCACCTCAAATACAAATTTCATTTTCACACTTATTTTCACACCACACAAGATGACACTTCGGTGCAAGGGAAATCGCATGGATCAACTCATGCATGACTATTGATGCATATAGTTGCTTTTAGGTGTGTTGGCAGCATATTACTCATAAGAGATTATATAACAAAAGTACATTGGAATTATTTAATTGGCAACATGGCTCTTGGAGCCTGGCAAAGAACTAATTTAGAAAAGAGAAACAACTAATGTTTGCTAGAAATCATCAGTGTCACATCATAATCACCAGTAGCCATGGGTTAATAATGTGCTAAAGTGCAAAATTAAATAAGAGAAAGCAACAGTTTTCACCATCATGCTACTGCTATCTTCTATATCTCCTAGTGACATGAATGGGCACCCAAGAAGATAGCTTTTTTACCACCTAGACTTAATTTGGCTATTTGAGGACCATTGCATCATATTTGTCATAAACCAGACACACTGGATCGATATTTAGGTAAGCCGCCGCCTGCTCTCTGAAAAAAACTTAGAGTTCCTATACCTTTTGCTGGTGTTGTCGCCGGTCCGCCTCATCTCCGATGGCCTTAGAGCCATACGGTTCAGTGCATCTCGACCCGTGCTGGCGGGAGAGCTTCAGTTTTAGATGTTTCTTTGAATTTTGTTAGGGCTTGTGTCCTACTCAGGAAGGCGAGACAGCGGCGGCTCCCTGAAGATGGAATAAGGTCCTACCCGCCTAGCCCCGTCCATATGGTGCGTCTAGCGTCACTAGATGGGTGTGGAGGTGTGCCTCCGGCGGATCTTGCAAGATTCGGTCCCCAGTTGCTTTTGGTGGATTTACTCGATCTGATCATTGTTTGTCTCTGTTCGTGTGTTTTCAGTTTGAATCCATCTGATCTACGTGTCTCTTCATCAGTGATGGTTGTTATTCTAGTGCGCCGGTCCTATGGGGTCTTAACGCGATGAATTCCTGACTATCTACTACAACAAGTTTTGTCTGGGTCCGGTGAGGGAGGGGTGACGAGAGCGGCATGCCTTCGGCTCACTTCAGTGCTTGTAATGGTTACTAGGTGGCCTACAGATCTAAATATATTTTTTATTATTTCCTAGTGTTCATTGTACTCTCATGGTTGAAGATGAATATGTTGGAAGTGTTTCCACCAAAAAACTAAATAGGTGGTGTTATAAGGAGATGGTTGTTCTGATCCCGAGCTCATGTGAGCTCGCCTGAACAACAAAATAAAAAGTTGTAAAATTATTCAAAAAAAATTCTCATTTTTGTTATGTTTTCCACGAATGTCATCCGGTAATGAAAGATTTGACAATGTTTGGCCCAAAAAACTCAGATTTTTTGAATTTTATTTGATTTTACTTTTTTTTTGAAATTTTCACCGGGAAGGAGGGGAGGCCTCTCAACCACCTGAATATATTCCATCGAATTTTCCTAGAAGCCTCGCAGCTCCATACAAGATAGGTTCAAGCGAACCAGAATACACGGGGGGATACAAGAGGAGATACAACCGAAAAACGCACACACACGCGCGCGCGCACACACACACACACATATCCAGCCGAACCTCCGGAAGACCCGCCGAGGAAAGGGCACAGAAGAAGGCCTTTCGACGATCCGAAGCCGGATGCACCACCACCCCTGACCGCCATTCCAAATATCACCAGCACAACCAGCAAGGAGGAGGACCTCAACTTACACCTTCATCTGACCAAGCAAGGAGAAGAGCCTTGAACGTTGGCCGTCTGGTCGCCACCCAACAACACCCAGTGGAGAAGGGGTGCCATATGGGAACGAGGTGATCCAGAGAGGAGGATAACGCCCCCGCTGACCCGGCTTCAGATGAAAATTCAGACCCATTCCCGTGCATGGCCGAGCCAAGATCACGCAGACGGAGCACCACCACCCTACTCCATCACTCCCCGCATTCCTACAGCAAGCGACCATCAATCTCATCAACCCCAGCACAACTCCAAGATGATGCCTTCACAAAGGGACACGACGCATGTTGCACCGCCATCATCCGAACCAGGAGGACCTGGACTAGGGATTTCCCCCGGAGTCAATGAGGAGGAATAACAGCCTCACAACGACGCCTCTAAGAAGAATTGCGGCGCCCACAGGCGTCGCCATCGCCGGC
>NC_041384.1:447046858-447157961 GCF_002162155.2 Triticum dicoccoides
ATCTGCAACTACGCCCTCCCATTGCACTGCGCCCGATTGCTGAGAAATCCAGCACAGATGCAGGTCTGCACCGCCACAGCGCCAAACACCACACCACCGCCACCACCAGCCAGGACGACCGCGGCCACACCACCATCACCCTCGCCGGCCGTGGACCCGCACGGCCCAGATCTGGCCACCCGGAGAAGCCGCCAACAGAGAGTCAGGAGACTCCCCACGACCACCACGCGAGGGGATGCAATACCAAGCAGCCGGAAGGTGCCGCATGCAGGCATGGCCGCCGGCAAGAGCTGCGCCGCGACCCCCCACGCGCTGGCCCAGATCGGACCTGCACCTTCGCCACGCAACCGCAGGCCAACAGCCGCAACCCAGCTCCACCTTGCGGCACGGCCGACGCCCCGAGCCGCCACCTCCGCGCCGAGGGGGAAGCAACCGCCGCCGCCCGCCACCGTGCGGCCAGATCCAGCGCGCCACGACGCCCTCCTCTGACGACGAGAACGGCCGGGAAACAACACATGCGCCCCGCCACCACCTTCTTCGGGGCGCGCGCGGCCTTCGCCGGCGCCCCTCGAGTGGCGGCGAGGCGGGGCGAGGGTGGGAGGAGGAACGCGGCGGCGCGACGGAGGGACCTCCGTGTCGCCAGAGGAGGGGCCCACATGACCTCAGGATTAGAACAACACTTTCGGCGTTATAAACTCTAATGGAGACCCTTCATGCTGTAGTTTAGAGAATAGCTCGACGTTTCTTACTATTAATGCAAGAATGTAATTGTGGACACAACTCTAGACTTGCTAATTGTTTTCGATGGTCTTAATGTCGAACGGTGATCTCTTAGATCAAATAGTAGCTATCTTGGTTCCCCTGTAAAGTGCTGGTTTTTCTTTCTGGAATCCTATTATTGTTGGATACCAATCATGACTTAGAATATTGACCTTCTTCGCCAAGATATGAAGATTCCCTTGAAAAGATTATCCTTTTTCCTTGTAGTAGCTGTGGTGGCACAAGTTAGACAATTGGACCCCGAACGTAAACCATCACACGGAAGGATTATTGTTAATCATGAAGGCACTGCCTTGCTGTCGTGGCGCAGTGGTTGGCTCATGCATCCAATCCAAGCATTATTCTGAACCCTTAAAAGCCAGGCCAGTCTCCACAAATCTCCGGACTAAACTACGTACAACAACGCAGCAAAAGAGTTCAAACAAAAAATACGCAGCAAAAATACATGGGCAAAGCATCGGACTCGCCTGTCTTCCAACAAAAAAGAGAGGGAGAGAAATAGACAAGCAAAAGACCCACGCGTGAATCACTCCACGCTGGCCGTGGGGGCGCATGTGCTGCGGACGGGCCGACTATACGCTGGAGCGTGGCCCGCGCCGTATCTCCAGGGAAAGGTACGAGCGCTCCGGGAGGGAGAGGAGGGACGGCGGAGTGCGGAGCAGCGGACGGTCGAGATCTGCCGCGAGCCGACCGTTTGGGCCCCGTGCTGCTGCGACCGTGCAGGGGTAGTATTGCCATTGCGGGTGGCTCATAGGACCGTGCCCCTTTTGCCGGTACAGATACTGCAGATTCCGCCATGCCGCTCGCCCGCCCGCCCACCGCCGTCCACCACCGTGCCACCGCCAAAAACGGCCTCTACGTCAAGTTTTTACTGGTCTTATAGACGCCCTTATAAAACGGGCCGTGCTACGCGTCCGGCACGGGTCCTTCGGTCGTTTCTCTTTCTTATTTTCTGTAACAAGGGTCTTGTTGCAAAACCTCTGTTATAAACATGACTTTTCTTGCAAAAGCATCGCAGACCTGTTGTTGTATTTCTGTAATAAGATCCTTATTACAAATTTTGCAACAACATCTCTAGCCTTTTCTTTGTATTCCTGCAACAAAACCTTTGTTTCAAAAAATAATAATATAGAAAACATGTTGCAGAAGCTCGTCACGCGTATCGTATTCCTGCAACAAGACATTTGTTGGATTTTGTTTTGCAACAGAAACCATGTTGCAAAAACTCATCGTTGCGTCGTAGTTGCACTAGCTTCGCCGCCGTCATTCGCAACAACATCGTTGTTGCAGAAACTCAGTTGCGGATCTCCTCGAGGGAGTCGGTCGCCCGCGGGAGGTCTCCCCCGATTGTAGCTTTGGGGTGCCATGGCTTGCTGCAAAAAGGGAGTGGGAGGTGTAAGGGCTGCTTGCTGCAAGGGACAAGGAAAAGCCATGGCTGCTTGCTGCAAGGGACAAGGAAAAGCCATGGCTGCTTGCTGCCAGGAGCAACAAAACCCCGCTGGCTGCTTGCTTGCAGTGACGTGAGATATTTTTGGGGAGAAGAAGATGCCTTGATTTCTATGGAAGAGATAAAATTGAGAGGAAGACACGAGTCAAGGTGGCACGTGGCAGACGGTAGAGGCGGTCGACGTTCATGTGAGATCCGCCGATGGAAAGGTAGCATTTCCCTTTATAAAACCACCTTTACTGTGAGTATTTTATGGGAACTGTTGGAGTTACTCCGTTGTGCACTTGCCCTAGTGATTTTTCTTTTATAACCCACACTATTGGACATATATTTTTTCTTAAAAAAGGGATAAGGCCGTATATTAAGTGGGTTTCCTACTTACAAAAAAAACGTTGCATTAAAAAAATTAGGGGTGCGGAAATCTTCTTCCTCATGCATATATCGACAATGTAATGTGAGCGTAGATTGATGCTGTTTCTGGGCTTCCATGCCAGTGGAGCAAACTTATTTAAACCGATGAGCTTGTAGAAGCAGCCTCCGAGAAGTCGTCTACGCAAACAAGGAGACGTAGCGATATGTGAAGGAAATCACCGCCATGGAGAAGAAAACACCGAAAAGGGCCTGTAGAAACTCCGAAGACCACGAAAGCTGGTTGAATCTAGATGAACCCACCACAAAATCGACGGATCTCGATACACCCGCAAGAGACACAGCTCCACACGCCCTCCCGTCGATGGTGATGAGCACACCAACGAAACAGGAAAAGGGCAAGAAAGACATTATTCCTACACTGGGATACCATCACCGCCTTGCCGTCTCAAACGAGGCATGAAGACTCCCTAAAGAAAACCTGAGACAAATCACCGTTTCTGATGTACGATAGCTCCGGGTTTGATGTCGAGGTGGCTGCCACCCAGGACCATATATGCACCGACGCCCTCTTCTCTGGTGACCTAGCCAGGCCGAGCAGCCGTTGGAGATTGTCATGCTGGATCACCGACCTCGTCGTTTGGCATCGCATGTTGAAGATCGTACCTCCGTAACTCATCACCATCGCCAACCCACAACAACCCACCAACTCCGCGGCAGGTCCCCTACGAGTAACAACCTCCCTGTTGGCGCCTACGTCGTTTGGCTTTGCTATGCGATGGGGAGGCGACTAGGTGGTGGCTAGGGTTTTAGTCGCTCGCCTCAACCCTCCCGCATGAAGCGTTTCAGTAAATAAGAGGCATTGTGGCATGAGTAACCACGAGCCGCATATAACCAACAAAGAGGGTTCTTCCTTGAGATGCTAACACTTTTCTCTGCCGGGAACTACAAATTTTGATATTGTAGAAAGTAGACCACCTCCAACAGACACTAAAATGGGGCAACATGGAATAAAAGTTTACTCAACATTGTATAATGAGACACCAAGGATGTCCTTTTGTGACACTAAAGTACAAGTAATATAGTTGAGCAAACTATAGCATGAACTTTCTAGCAATTCCACACATAAGATTTTACAAGGAAGGTGAAAGACGATATGTTGTATTGATCCTTGGTTTATAAGGGCGTACAATGGTGCTATCTTAGAAGTGGCACGTAGGATAACGTTGAGGTGAAGGAGAAAGAAATCATAAGAAAATGTTTGTCTTCTTTTATTTAAGAGATAATCTCTTAGCACGATACGTCTCACCATGTTTTTAAAAATAGTTAGTTATTGAAGATAAGGCTAAAAGATAACTCATTGCACACATACTTTTATTATCACTTTTAAATACATGTAATGCTTAAGATAAGATTTATCTTATCAACCACTGGACATGTCCTAAGTGCAAAAAGTGTCTACCATTTTCGAGCTGTTAACTTTCGTACGGAACACTATTTTCACATGAAAAAACATGGCGGCTGTCATCGTAGACACTTTATACTAACATATAAACCGAGGAGCAAACAAGTCATGCTTTACACATGAATGTTTACCTAGCGCGGACCGATTTATCTGTGTTCTCACAAGAGTCATGTCTTTTACCAAGAAAAGACAAAGCATCTGAATTTCTTTGCTGCAAAGCAACAGCCTAGAATGGGCAACCCATCTGTCCAACGCAGGACCGTGCTGCTGTCAAGGACAGCACAACACAACACACGAAGGGAAAATGAAGCACGAAATCAGCGCAGGTAAAAAAAACCCAACTTATACCACTTGCTCGGCATATATACTGACAAACAAAAGCAGTCTGCCGTTTGTTAGATCGCAGGCACTAACAAATTGACAAACCCACCAGCGCACTGTGCCATAAATACCCCTCCGCTCCTCTCCCCCGTTTCTCCTCTCCTTCTCTCTCTTCTTCCTCTTCCTCTCCCCTTCACCGGCCTCCTCCTTCCTCCGCTTCCTCCTCACGCCCCCACCCCACCCGCTACCTCGAAAGCCCGAACCCTAAACCCACGCAGAAGCGGCGGCGGCGCGGCCTCCGCCTGTCGCATGCCCGCTGCCTCCTAGCAGCCTGGGCCGCCGGCGATCGCCGGAGTCGGGGAGGGCGGCGAGCTCCCGTGCGTCGGAGAGAGATGGGGGCGGGCGGGAAGGGCTGGCCGGAGACGGCGAGCCGCGGGGTGAGGACGGCCTGGTTCATGGTGGTCATGGTGGCGTCGCTGCTCGTCGCGTCGGCGCCCGTCGTGGTGGCCGCCGGCGACGTGGCCGTCACGCTCTGGCTCGAAGCGCGCCTCGGCTGCCCGCGCTGCCGCGGCCTCCGGGACCACCTCCGGGGGTACGCCTTCCGGAGCTCGCTCGTGGACATACCGCTCCTCTCCGTCCTTCGCTCCTTCGCCATCACCTGTAAGCTGCTCGCATTGCCTCCTTAATGCTGTTTTACTGCGCGAAACGGCGCAGGCGCTAGCAATCCTGGGGAATCTGTGTCTGTCTGGGTCGTGGTTGCTTGCTTCCCCATCCCCCGAGCGTTTTTTCTTTCATTTTCTTTGGACAATGAATGGAGTTTCGTTTGTCCTTGGAGCCTATTTTTGGGACTTTGAGCGCTTCGCTTAGGATTCTCCATATTTTTTGCATTTATGTATGAGGATCTGGTCACCCGAAAGCTACATCTGTGCTTGTCTTCTTTCGCTTGGGGGAGACGATCAAACTTTTAATACTAGTGGACTAGTGGAAGTATAAGTGTCGCCTGTTACTCTTCAATTCTGTACTAGTATACCTATTTATTTAGTAGTTATAAACCGCGTCATTTGCTTAAGTCCACAGCTTGAAACTTGAAAGGCATTTGAAAATTTTAATACAGTCTACACCAGCCATCATCAGATTCCACTAACCTGCTAGTGTACTTGTGCAGGCGTATACCTCGTGTGTGATACTTCTGGTCTCTCTCACGGCCCGTACCTTGGAACCACAACCTTCTGTTCCTTGGCTTCGCTGCTCATCTTGCTCATGAAGGCCTGCGTTTACAGTCCAGCTCAGGACATTGGGCCTGAGCTCTCGCCGTCATTGGCGGACCACAGGCTAAATATGAAGAAGCTATGGGGAATGCCTGCGCTTTTCCTGTCATCCTTGATCTTTGCTCTCGGCCATTTTGTTGTCGCTTACAGAACGAGCTGCAGGGCTCGACGAAAGCTGCTCATCCATCGCATTGACCCTGAATCGGTATGGCCTGTTCGCTTGAATCTCACTGCACATGACGGATTGCTGTTTCTGTTTGGTATTTATATGGCCTTTTCTGCTCCCTTTTCAGATTCTGGCTTACAAGAATGCCTTTCCTGGATGCTACAAGGTTCCTCGGTCGCCCACTCCGCACAGTGCGAAACTTTATTCAAGGAGCGAGAGCGAGACAAAGAGAAAAACTCTTGTGCACGATGACAGGGATATTCCAATCAGTTTTCTTGCTGATAGTGATAGCATGTTCACTGCTTGCCAGGGGATCACTGTACACTACAAAATGTCTGATCCATCAAGTTGCATACCTCCAGCTCCTGAATTGTTTCCAGAAACTAATCATGATGCTGTTTCGTCAAGCATTTCTCCTAGAAGACAGAGGCATGAGAGCCCACCAACAGCTTCCTCGAGTACCCGTCGTCTTTTGCATAGGAGCTTTAGTCATCAGTACCACCAAACATCGTTATATGCACCATTGTTGGTAGAACCGCTGACCTCTCCAACGGTGTCAGATGGCATCCCCTTTCTCAGTCTCGACGACGACAGCTTACAGGTGTGTTCGAGACCTATGGGCTTTGATCTCGAGGCTGGAGAGCACGGGAAATTTGCTGTTGTTTTGGTCCATGGGTTTGGAGGGGGAGTATTTGCATGGAGACATGTTAGTAATTTGCTTGCTCGACAAGTGGGTTGCACTGTGCTGGCCTTTGATCGCCCTGGATGGGGGTTAACATCTCGACCTCGCAGAAAGGACTGGGAAGACAAGAATTTGCCAAACCCGTACGAGCTTGAGTCACAGGTGATCCATCTTACCATCTATTCATAGATTAGGTCATAATCTGTTCTTAGGGTTGCATTATGTCACCTAAACTCCTAATTAAAGTCTAGCAAGTACCAACACCAACAGCATTTACCTCAAAGTTGCAGAGCAAATTTATTAATTTATTTTCACTCAAGTGAAATATTTTTTTAAATACCTCCCCCCACAAAAAATTATGGCTAACTAGGTGAAATGTTGTCTTTTCCAAAATATTCTTTGTGATAGTTAATTTTATAGTAAGTGCTATTGCCTGAATGCTTTTAGTTTCCACCCTCAGAGAGACATTTTATCTTGAGAATATTCTGTGTCATTGAGAGTTTGTCTTGTCACTGCAACTTTAAATAAATTCACTTTGAACTACATAACCTTTTCCTCTGTATTTCAAACAGCGTGATCATGTTTTAAAAACACCATTTTGTATGCCCTTGTGCAGGTTGATCTTCTGATTTCATTTTGCTTAGACATGGGCTTGGGCTCGGTCATTTTAGTTGGTCATGATGATGGCGGCTTGCTGGCACTGAGGACCGCAGAAAAGTTACGTGCTTCTGGAGATTCTAGGAAGGTACAGTATTGTGACTTTTCTTCGTCCATTGTAAATCAGCAACTTATCATAATTTTTGGATGGAAGTTTGTCGTCGTTGTAATGATCATATTAAATTAAATATTCCCCTGTGTGTTCCCAGGTTGAAGTGAAGGGAGTTGTTCTTATAGGCGTAAGCTTATCAAGAGAAGTGATTCCTGCATTTGCTCGTATACTCCTGCATACTCCTCTGAGGAAAAAGCACATGGTGCGCCCACTTCTACGTACTGAAATCACTCAGGTGATCAATCGACGAGCATGGTTTGATGCTACCAAGTTGACAACAGATGTTCTTAATCTTTACAAGGTAAACACTTGCATTAGTTTACATTTACCTTTTAATCTACCATGAAAGTCAAACCCTTGTATATAGAAGAATTACAATTTCAAACACAAATGTTTTTTTAATTCTGCCCACATTTAACTATTAATGACTGGCCTAATGAGCTTCTGCATTCAGGCTCCACTATATGTCGAGGGCTGGGACGAAGCACTCCATGAAGTAGGCCGTCTTTCATTTTCCACCGTCCTATCATCAAAAAGAGCAACGGAACTACTAAGATCGGTGGAAGACCTCCCTGTTTTGGTGGTAGCAGGCTCTGAGGATGCTCTTGTTTCTCTGAAGTCAGCACAAACTATGGCTTCAGAACTTGTAAATTCTGTAAGTTGTCTACCACTTGTCCACTTCATCTTGTGCAGTCAGAGTGGCCTATATTTCTTCCACAATATATGACATAAATTCTGGCTTGATTTGCTGCATATCTAAATAAATCTGTGTTTTGCTTCTTGTTGTTGTGCAGAGGCTAGTAACTATATCAGGATGTGGTCATCTGCCACACGAAGAATGTGCCAATGCATTGCTCTCAGCTCTTTCTCCGTTCATCTCAAAATTGGTATCATCAGATGATTCATTGCAAAGATTGTAGCATACACCTGTCCATCTTCCCTTTTGAATTTTGCTCTCTTCTGTGCCCTCTACATTGAGTAGATGACCTCTAGCTGTTGCGAGTTGGTGTGAGCCCATGTTAGTTGCAAAGTAGTGGAGCCTGACCCAAAATCTCAAGGGTCCTAGAGCTCCCCTAATTTATTTTTTGGTCATATGTATTTCTGTTCCTGATCTGTTCAATTGAGCAAGTTGAATCTGTACAGCCCATGCCTGCAGTGTTCCAGTTCACGTCTACCCCATCTCCAGCTGCTTCATTATCATTGACTAACTCCAGCGGAGCAAAATTTAATTAACAGATAGCTGAACAACAATGTGTTAGTTTTTGCTTCGCTCAAGTTCGAACTCAATTGTGTTTAGAAGCCTTCTCAATTGTGTAACATTTTGAGAATTTTACGTAACTTACGCGCGTAGTTTCTGCCTAGTATTCACACAATGTAGGTTTCCATTGAATATTTGTCCCAATGATGGTTGCAAAGGGGGTACACATGTCAGCGACATGCTGAGGAGATACTATGACCCTGCATTTGAACAGATTCTGGATGGTTTTATTGGCTGTGTCACCTCCGTGGCTTCACATGCCAACATTACTTGCCTGAGCTGTGAACTGGTGGTTGGTGAGGCGTGTAAATAAAGATGTCCCAGGATCAGCCAGCCTCACGTGGCTTGTGTTGCAACAGAAATTACTCTCTGAGGCTTTACACCATATATTTAGTGCAATTTAATTTGCACACCGCTGCCTTAGAACAAAAATAAAATAAACATCAACAATTCTCATACAGCTCCTTCTGGCGTGCTATTTGCTGGCAGTCGTTCCCTATCCCAGATACATGAAAGTTCAGAGGCTATCTATCCGAAATTATGAATATGTATATAGGAGTACAAGTTTCAGACTTATCAGACGGCAGACACCAGAGAGTAATAAACCAGCAATACAGTCTCTGTTGTATAGGAAGCACTGAAACCTAGCAGGTTGCTGGCATCATTCCTCAAGTGTCACACAGATTCAAGCGGTCAGCACTAGCAAAGATACGGAATATGAGAGAGATAATAATGACCATAATAAAATGAAGCTAGATAACCTGAATGATTTCTTTGGATAACCTGTGAAAATTCTGCATGCCTAGCAGACAAGAATTTCTATACAATGAAAATTCTGCATGCCCAGCAGACAAGAATTTCTATACAAGGTATACCCTATACCACTTCAAAAAGATTATTAATTTCACCTGCTGGGCATAACCCTATTTCACCATCTTTATCACGGTGGAGACGTGGTGGAGATGAGTCGTGGAGTAGCCATTGGTGATTTCCAGTTATTTTTTCACCATTGGCTTTTTTGTTACAAGCGTGGTTCAACATTCCCCGTTTTACCCAAATTACAGTAAACCGGAAAACGTAATTCTCTGCCTAATTTTTACCTCTTATTTGCGTATCATCTGGTACCCAGTCATCACTGGCGAGAACAAGGTGATCACCATCTCTGATGAGCTCAACCTCGTCAACTTCTGCGCCCTCAATTGTCAGGACCTTAGTGGGCATCATGTCAAACTTCTTCGCACCTAGTTGAAGAAGCTCCTTTATCGACCCCGGCAAGATCACAAGCTTCCCAGCAGTGTTCCCCATCTCGGGGCAGCTGATTGTCACCCTGATGAGTGGGTTGTGATGGGCCTGAGGATAAGTCGGACCGCCTGTTGCCGCAAGACCTCTTGAGAGCAGATGGTCAGTCTCCCGGCGCGGATGAGCCGAAGAGATGACACCAAAAAGAGAGTTGTGGAAGCTGACTTTCCTTCTTTGCGGAAGAACTTTGCTGGGTTGCTGCTCAACATCTTCATGGATCACTTTTTGCATCGAGGGATCACTGCTGAACCTGCCTAGCAACATAGGTGTCACCCTACCATTTGATGTGTACTTCCTTGGTGCTATCACTGATCTAAACAGGTTTTGTATTTCTTCATGGCCTTGTTGCTCAGCTAGAGCCCTTGGGGTCCAGCCGTTGCTGTCCTGCTTGTCGATGTCCGCTCCGTGTCTCAGTAACAACTCAACCATCTCAACGTTCCCGTCACAGACAGCACGGTGCAGCGGAATGTTTCCGTCTTTGGATGGCCTGTTTACATCGATGACATGCTTGAGTATCTGCTTGAGCAGTTCTATATTGTTTTGCTCGACTGCGGTGCAAGCATATAAGCTCGTATCCCCAGATGATAGTTCTGCACCGCCCTTGACTAACAGCTGCACAACCGTATCATGCTTCGCATACACAGCCTCCCATAGCGGAACCTTTCCTTCCGAATCTGGATATTGGAATAATTAAAGGTATAGTTAGCTAAGGGTATGATCGAACCTTAAAAACTCTTCGGGACTGGTATCCAGAATTAATAAGGCACTCTTGTACTAGCGAAGAATAATTTTTTTCCTTAAGTGATAAATGCTAATAAATTTCAGAGGAATTATGCAGATGATAGTTTTGCTTCATTATGATGATATATTTATATATATACAACAAGGGACTATCATGATTAGGCATACCCCTGGCATTTGGATCAGCTCCATATTCTAATAGAAGCTTGACACATTGCTCATTTCCTTTGGAAGCAGCTATGTGCTGTTGATCATAAAAATGAACCCTGTCACTTTCCTGCTTAACAAAAATCTTACAGAATAAAGAATACAGACGAGCATACTAACCAGTGCCGTACGCCCATCTTGATCTGACTCATTTGGATCCAAATTACGCTTAAGTAGTTGATGCAACAAATGGTCGTCTCCTCTAGTCACTGCAAAGCAGAGTGTAATTGGCAAATCCAGACGGCCTCGAGCTAGCATGCTCTCGATCTCCTTCAGAACACCCACCATTACGCCGTCTGTCTGCTCTTTTAGTAACTGCACCAAAAAGGGGATCTTAATAAGTCCTAGAACAATCCTTGATGGTATTACAGTTGTTCATAAGCAAACAACATTTGTAAAGCATTGTTATCGTTGTTGGTTATGGCTGGGAGCATCAGAGGAAATTAACCCGAGATAGACCCCATAATGCAACTTAAGGATCTTAGGTGAGCTAGCGATAATTTGGGGACTGAAGTTTCAATTTCACATATTGTTGATGCAGGTTCTAGTAGCGTTGCTCACGATCAGAAACATCTAACAGAGTCCATAATGTGCAATTTTGATAAGAGAGAAGATGAGTGTGAAGAGTAATATGGACAGTAAACCTGAATAAGGTTGTTCATTATGATAGTTCCATCTCCAACATTGGATTGAACAATGCTGAGAAAGGCCGTACGATTCATCCGTAGAAGCTGACATAAGGATCTTGTCCGGACTGTGAATAGTTGAGGCCTATAGCAAAGAACCCCAATTTCTCCAATAACCTCTCCTGACTTGGCCACTCCAACCACCTGGAGATTACCAAATACCAGCATATCATTTTAAGGGCCATTTGAGGCGTAAATTTACTTCAAGTTAAGCACCAAAGCAACAAAGGACTTTACCTGTTCTGCACCATGCTCCGCACCATTTGGAACCTCTACTAATTCCTGAAAAAGCGACATGTTTATTGATTGTTAAAATGACATATACACTTTTTTTTTGGGTGTAATAAAACTACTATCAGTATAACTACCTTTTTTTATCTGTACTCTTCTCATACATAACTATATCGACTACTCCCTCCGATCCATAATAAGTGTCGTGGTTTTAGTTCACTTATTATGCATCGGAGGGAGTAGGAAATAGAAAGGATATATCCTTACCACACTACCAGAAACTAAAATGTAGAAGTCAGTGGGTGCTTCATTCTGCAAAATGACGTCCTCCCTAGGTGGAAAATATTCGGCTTTCATCTCCGAAACCTTCAAAAGGAACCATGCAAAATGACAGCATAAGCAAAAGTTCAGGGAGTAACTACGTAAAGGAAAGAGTAAAGAATTACCATGGCCTCACCAGTTGAAAAATCAGATCATTAGATACTCCTTGAAACAAGTAAATGTTTTGAACCAGATTGAGAAACAGATATTGTGAAATGCTAGATCTAATAGCCTTAGGCAGCGCATCAAGTGTCTCTTGTTGTTGAAGACCTTCAGAATCTGTCCTGAACTTTAAGCTAAGATGTGATATCATCTGATCTTGCAACCGAGGTGGTAGCTGATTCCTAAGTGCAAAGCTGGTTGCTGCTTGAATTGTATCCCGCTTTAGTCGAAAAGAGAAAAAGAAAAAAGATCTCAGAGTCGAGTATTAAAATAATTATCCAACGTATATATCAACCAAAGGTTAGTCAAAGTCAAACGAAACTCACATATTTTCGAGTACGGCTGGTGCCATGGACAACCAAGTTGGTCATGTTGCCAATCAAATAAGCAGTCAGTCCAAGGTTAAAGAACATGTAGAAAATGTTGAAAATCATCTCCCTTATATTCTCCGCATGATAATCCCCATAACCCACAGTGGTAAGTGTGGTGATTGACCAATATACTGATGTTACGTAGCGAATCCACAAGCCCTTGGAATGAAAATCTGGCATGGTATTGCCAATCCATGTTTCCTTTGGGTCCGGGTACCTATCAGCAAGGAGATAGTAGAAGCATGCTGCACAGTGCACGGCAAAAAGTGTGACCTACAAGATAAAATGTAAGGAAATATGATATCATCATTCATCCAGAATATTGAAGTTACAGGAGAATACTCAAATGTTGAAACCACTTACACAAATGAGCTTTGCACATCGAACCCAGAAGTAATTGAAGTGTCTATCCTTCTCCAATCTAGTAAATGAAGAAACAGAGGTTAAACATGGTACGAAAGCATGCAATAGGTCAATCAACAAGTTTTAACAGTACACGTTCAGACTTAGATACTAGTTCAGGACCTCAGAACAGCAAACAAAACATAATTTTGTAAATTCATTCATTACCGCAAACGTACCTAGCAAAGAGAGAGCTGACTCTCCGGAGACGCCATAGACGAAGCATGTTGAAGAATCCATATGATCTGAGCTTTGAAGGTAGCATCCTGCGAGCAATTTCTGATGGGATGGTGGAGGCAACGTCAAGAACCAACCAGCTGGTAGCATAACGCCAAGCAATCCTCTTTGGATCATCTTCCAGCAAATAGGTCAGTCTGTCCAAGTAAGCTACAAAGAAGGTCAGGATGATGTCAACTGCGAAGATTGCATTCACGGCATTATCCGTCGCAGCTAGGCCTCCCGTAGGAATCCGAATGAAGCCAAATTCGAATGGGGAGACCCACGCAGAGTAGACCACGAGAACTATGAGGAAAGTCTCCCACAATCTGCATAATGTTAATACAAGATATCAGAATTTGTTCTTGCAACTACTGTAAAAATGTCTTATTTCTCTACAATAGAGACCAAATGAGCCCACTTAGAAGTTTAAATATATTTATTATTTATGTCGAGTTTGTTTAGCATTATTGCATACTACTTGGCTTTCACACGGCAGCTCAAAAGTTGGCACATATGGTACCAAGCACCTGGGTTCGAATCCACCTTTGCTCTTATCGAAAACTCGGGGTGAGAGTCTAGATGTACCACACTAAAGTACCCACTAATAATTATAAAAAAAGAGACACCTGAGAGAAAAGAAAGACTGATGATTCATGTAAAGACAAATATCACATGGAACGTCTTGTATATATGCCTTTTTTCTATAATGCGTTGGCAGTGCCTACCCTTTTTCACCACGAAAAATCACATGGAAAACACCCTTTCACGAAACATCATGAAACCATGTGAAGAGGTTTTATTGAACTCCAGAAGAAATATTAAATGTACGGGACGTGATATTGAATTAAGTACCAAATTTAGAGCTCAAACTTAATGAAGCTGGGAAGATATTATCATACTGATAAACATCCAAATGAATAGCGATGACCGGTAAACAGCAATTTGAAATTTGCATACTATATCTTCACATTAGAATTTTACATGGACCCAGAATATCACATACAAATGTAAATATTGTTTTGAGAATTTTACATTTGTACGTGCAGTTTCCACCCTGCACGGGCATGTAACGGGACACGTTTTTGTGCATATTAGCAAAATAAAATTAAGAACATTTAACCTTCACAAAAACAAGAGCAATTTGTGGGCGTTTCCTGCTGCTTTCCTTTGCTCTGTTTTGTTTTCGGTTGCTTTGTTTTCCTTTCTATTTTTGGCTGCTTGGCCTTGTGCATGCTTCACACCCTCTTGTTGTCTCTTCTAATACAAAACGAGACGTGTTTTGGTGAGAGAATTTCTAGCTTTTACCCCTAGTTATTGCAGTCTCACAGAGTATCAAATAGTTGTTTGATTGTCTTTTTTTTGCTCCTTTTACCTCGCAGTCGTGCCTTATTCATGGTTAAACCCCATTGTGAAATTTTTGGCCAACCTGACATCTGAACCCACATGTAAGACCAATGTGGCAACTGACACGGACTTCACATCCCAAAATATTGGGAAACACTTGTAGGAAGTCTCTAAAATCTAGGGAAATAAATCACATTTCACTAATTTTAACTCCAATTTTGGTTGCAGCCATTCTGTTTTTTTAAGTATATTTATAATCTAAATTTAAGGTATTTTTTCCATTTGTTTGGAATTTGAAAGTGAGTTTATACTCGGAACAAGTACCACATAATATGAAGTTAAGATGAGTGATATACTATTTTTCAAATTTTTGGAGAACTTCTATAATTAATTTTTAATACTTGGTGACATGGCATCCATGTAGCCTTCGAGTGAGGGCTGCCTATGATGACATGTGGGGTCGTCCTATCAGGCCGAGGATAACTTGTTAAATGGGATACATCTGTATCTGTACCAATATATAAAGTATCACTAGGGTGGAATCTAAATAATCTTGACCATTCACTTCAGTCTGATCGTACAGTCCACAAATTAAGTTGGACCAATGGAAATTACTCCATACCTTATAACTTATTTGTTAAATTTGTGGCTAATTATAATCATAATTCATAACTGCAATTTTTTTTCATATTGGTCAAGACGTGCCTTGCGTGTACACAATCACTAGTCCTGGATTAAGCACAGGTTCATGTCGAAAAGGGGAAATCTTGTCAAATTGGGTAACAGTTAACGCTGTGTGAGAATTAGGGAGTTAAAAATTCAGACACGCAAGAAATAAATATAGCCATAATAACAATTCAAGCCTGCAAAACTTAGTAAATGATGCAAAGGGCAGTAAACCACTGACCGTAACAAAAGCCGTAAATAAGTAATTAATAATGAAGAAAAGTTTTCGATGTGAATTCCGTGAATGAATCCTTTATTTGGGGAAGGAAGCACTGAAAAAAGAAGGGCAAAACGAGAGCGGGAGAAATGTTGGCATCAAAATCACGATTTCCTTGTCTGTGTTAGAAAAAGCAAGGACTAAAGCAGTCGTAAAGAGACCAGAGCCGTCCAAAGTAGGAAACAAAAAATAAATCAGAGAGCCAGAGAGGACGACTACTCTGTCTATAAACGCACAAACAAATCAATTATTCAGTTGAAGTCAAATCTAGAGAACATAAAGAAATCGAAGCGTTGGTATTCTTATTTTTAAATCCAACGAAGCTTTGAATCCTGTGTTCCACAAAATAACAACAGATAAGAGGCTCTGAAGATGTGATCCAAGAAGAAGAAGAACTTAGAGCATAGCAAATTATAACTTGACTCAGGCAAAGTACTAAAAAGGGAAGAGCACACATAATTAAACTGAGAAATTCACAGCCTGCGTGATAATATGATGTTAAAGCTAGCAACAAATATAGTAGTAAGAAAAAAAAAGGACAAAAATTGCGAAGCCTCTACTTGACAATAGCAGCTACCATTCATCAATCAATCCGTTAAAGTATAGCTGACATAGCTAAGTAGCTAAGGATGAAGGAGCCGAAGCGGAAACGACCAATGCGCAAGAGGACAAATTTTGAAACCAAGCGCTGCGGAGAGATAGAGAGATGGCGTGGCGACAGAAAGAGGAGCCGAGTAACACTGACGAGGAAGGGAAATTGTGGAGAGCAACGAGGAGGCGGCGTGTCGTTGTTACCTGTATCGGCGGTCGTAGGGCGAGATGATGAAGCGGCGAAGCTTGACGCGGCGGTTGCTCCGCGCGCCGAGGGACGGCAGGATGCCGCTGGAGAGGCTGTAGTGGCTGCCGTCCCGCGACATCTCCCTCTCGAGCGCGTGCGCGTCCCCGACGACGCCGCTGCCGCCCTCGCCCCACGGCCCGCACGCTCGCATCCTGGCGGCCCCGGACCTCGACGACATTGCGGCGCCTAGCTCGCTCACTCACCGGACCCCGCCGCCGGGCCGGGCGGGTTTAACGGACGGAGGGCCACGGAATCTTGCGGCGCGGCGCGTAGTTGTTAAAAAAGTCTGGGTCGGACTCGGATTCTTTCCCTACTTGCGTTGCTGGTTTGGGTTTGTTTTCTTGGGAAGCGCAGCGCGGGAGATGTTGGGAGTGGCGTGCCGCGGGCGGCGACGGCCCTGGCTCTGGCTGTGGCTGGGCAGAGGCGAGCGGAGGGATGGAGGGAGACGACTCCAGGTCCGGGGGCAGTTGGACTTGCGATCACGCGCGCCCCGAAGGTGGGTTTTATGGAGAACGCGCCTCCGCGGGTCGGATTCTGGGCTGCGGCCTGCGGGTCCGGCGGGGACAGTTTCTTTTTTCTTTAAAAAAAGTACGGTGGCGTGGCTAGGTCTTAGTTGACTGAGATTTAAAGTCTTAGTCAAGTGACATAATATGCTAGAGAGAAAAAGAAAAACTAAAAAAATAATTTTGAACAGATCTCAATGTAAAATCTCATAGATATAATATCAACTGAAACTTAATGAAGTCCTATTCAACTGAGATTTAACAAGCAAAATAGTAAGTGCCGTAAAGATTAAAGTACAGGTCATGTAAACATCGATATGACAAAATTAAAAAGACAACATAACGTTTCTGAACTTGGCACCAACTCCCGTCGCCTGCCTCCGGCAGCACAACAGCAGTCACACCGAAGGAAAAAAAATAACGGATCACCTCCTCACCCGAGCTCGATGTAGGTCCATTATTGACATGTAGCTTTACGGACCTCTAAAGTGGTTTATCAAAAGTGATGCCATTACCGCTAAACGAATCAGACCAGGACAACACCCCTGACACGTCATTGAACTCCAGATTTGGCACCCCACGACGATTAGGACGCCGAAGGCGGAAACCGTACTTGCCATTCATCAACGACGAACCCAGCACACGTCGTCTTTCAGATGTAGTAGACGCAGACCACAATCTACATCCGATCCAGGACTACCTTCCAAGCTCTACGCCGACATTGAAGCAGACGCCGTCGCAACGACGAAGTCCGATGACACATGTTCACCACAAGGATGCCGCCGCCGCCACGGTATCCCTGCTTAAACAGACTAGTTCCTAAATCCATCACCGTACATAGAGACGATCGCCACATCAGAGAAGAATCCGGAACTTCTTTATTTAACATCACCATCACCGCCGTCGAAGCCCAGACGTCAAACGATCGAAAAACTAAACTAGTAGGGGCCTAGAACCTAATGCTAAAACATTCGCACACATGAGATCTGGCGACCCTCTTCATCACCAACGACCAAGCGGTCACCGGCGAAAGGGAGCCATTGGAAGACGGCGCCGGAAGGCCTGGCTCTCTTGGCAGCGGCTAGGGTTTCTGGTCGCTAGCCAAAGAGCGACTCCAAAGCCCGGCGGGGGACATGTTTGCTTGCTGCCTCCTCCTCTGCCTTTTGTCAACGCGCCGTTTACGTGGTACACCGGCGTGTCTTCGCCCCTAACTCGGCTAAAAGGTAAAAGGAGTCGCACACGTGCGGGCTGGCTCCGAGGTCCAACGCTACGCCCAGTGTTTTCATCCCAGCCCTTTTTTAGCATGCTGTCCATGTTCTCTCTTTTCCGATCAAACACGAGCATTCGTGTTGGACACTGGATCCGAATAAAGCCTTTTGTTGAAAAGGAGGCGTTTTCGTTCCTGCGTCTCCTTTGAGTTGTTATCATGTTCAACTTATTACTAGTATAGGCACCTCTTTTCCTCACGTCCTCCTCTTTCCCGGTACTACTTCTCTTTGCTCTTTCTATATTGTGTGTATATATATGGTCCGCTCCATTGATTCCTTCGGAATGCATTTTAGACTGACCGTAGCCCCGCTTGTAATTTGGATATGAAAATTATTGCTCAGCCTCGTTAGAGCATCTCCAATTGGTGCCCTAACAGGGCATAACCGCTTTTTACATCACAGGGGCAAAACGGTGCTCCAATAGATGCCCTGTTTGTAAATCTTTTACTCCAAATTTAGGGCAGCTGCTACAAGACGAATCGCTTCGTATGCGAGCCGCCAACCGTCATGCTGAAACATCCTGCGCGGCACCCACACCTCTACCCGACCACTGCCGACGATGATTTCGGCTGCGAAGACCATGGCTGCACCCTCCCCCAACTCCGCCGGCACGGCAATAGCTGGAATAGTGGATGTCGGAGCTCCGCGGACAGCCGCACCATTGTCACTACTTCGGTCGCCGTCGCTGGCATGTGGCGTCACCAATTTTTCGGTCAACACTTTGTTCGACAGACGTCAGCGTGGCCATCTTCATTAACCTTGTTGTCGCTATGACCATGAATGAGTAGTTTTCTTTAGACTATGGGTCCATAGCAGGAGTTAGATGCCATCCTCTCTTCATTGTGCTTCAATACAAAGTTCCCATGAGCTGCCTCAGCGTGGCTACCGTCTACACTCCTATGAGCAGCCGCTCGGTTTCGCCCTCCTCGCGCACAAGGTGTTCGATGAAATTTGTACTAGGGTTTTTCTTTATTTTTTTTTCCTTTTTTCCGATGTGCACGAAGACGTAATTTGATGGAGATTTATTATCATAGAAGAGCTCATGTGACTCCAGTCTTTCAAATGTTTCCTCGTCGGATGAGGAATACGACTTGTCCGAGGAGAAGGTGATACGTCTCAAACATATTGATATTTTTTGATTCTTTCATGCTAATACCATACTACTTTCATAGCAATTTATATTATTTTTCTGGACTAACCTATTAATTTAGTGTCTCAAGCTAGTTGTTGTTTTCCGCATGTTTTTTTTGAGAAAATCATTATTTTGAGACCTTCAAACGTCACGAAGATTTTTGATGATTTTTCTGAGGATAACGAATCCAGAAAGCACCGGAACCTGCGGGTGGGGGGGGGGGAAGGGCACCCAGGGGCCTCGCGCAGCTAGGTGAGCCGTGCCAACCTATCGCGCGGACACCTCAGGCAGCGCCTTACCTCCCACACCCCCCAAGGCTCTATAAATTCCAAATATTCCGAAATCCTCTGTACATTTTTCCCCTTTTTTGCCGCCGCCGCAAGTTTCTATTCAAACATACTGTCGGAGGGGGAATCTATCTCCCGAGCCATCTTCATTAACCTTGCCGCCATTATGACCATGACTGAGTATTTTTTCTTTGGAGGGTCCATAACAATAGCTAGATGACATCCTCTCTCCCTTATGCTTCGATACAAAGTTCCTGTGAGCAGCCTCACATGATCGGGATCAATTTGATGTAATCGGTGTTGTGTTTGTCCAGATCACATCCCTCGCTGGCTGATCTTCTCTCTTCTCACCTGACCGCAGGAGAAGCAGGTATTGTTGTACAGAAAAGAGAAATCTCCAGTTTGCTCTAGGCGAGCCATGCGGTTCGCCTCTAGGCGACGGCTCACGCTGGCGCCATGCTGGTCACCGACGCCGCCGGCGGATTCCGCATCTCGGTTCTCTTGCCTAGGTTCTGCCGATGCGGAGGAGGTGGCGCATGCGGTTGAAGACTCCTCCCTCGGCGCCTCCACTCTGCAGTCTTCGGCTGTTCGCAGGAGGAAGACAGACGAGGAATTGGCCGCTGAGTTCTGGGTGGACATTGGCTACCCTACACCGGCGTCTAGGGTGTGGGAGAGACCGTCGTCTCGACGGACAGGTGAGGTTTTTCGTGTTTGCAGGTCAGACAAGAACGGAGAACCGTCGCTGGACTAGGCGGAGATCGCGGTGGCCTCTACGTCAGATACTATCGTGGATGTGCCGGGATCGAAGGAGTCACCGATGATACTTGCCGCGGCCGCCCGCGACGTCTCCGGGGTGCCTGTCCGGTCAAGAGCTCTAATCAAGCCTTGGATTGGCCCGATCCCTCCACCTCGGGTATCGCCACCAAGAACCCTCGGTGATCTCTTGCCGCATGTGTGTCTCGGTGATGGGGAGGCCTCGCCGGAATTCTGTTCGCCAATGCTGAGGGAGTTCTGGATTAGGGGGTGTCCGGATGGCCGGACTATGCCTTCAGCCGGACTCCTGGACTATGAAGATACAAGATTGAAGACTTCGTCCCGTGTCCGGAAGGGACTTTCCTTGGCGTGGAAGGCAAGCTTGGCGATACGGATATGTAGATCTCCTACCATTGTAACCGACTTTGTGTAACCCTAACCCTCTCCGGTGTCTATATAAACTGGAGGGTTTTAGTCCGTAGGAAAACATACAGAACAACAATCATACCTTAGGCTAGCTTCTAGGGTTTAGCCTCTCCGATCTCGTGGTAGATCTACTCTTGTACTACCCATATCATCAATATTAATCAAGCAGGACGTAGGATTTTACCTCCATCGAGAGGGCCCGAACCTGGGTAAAACTTCGTGTCCCTTGCCTCCTATTACCATCCGGCCTAGACGCACAGTTCGGGACCCCCTACCCGAGATCTGCCGGTTTTGACACCGACATTGGTGCTTTCATTGAGAGTTCCTCTGTGTCGTCGCTGTCAGGCTCGATGGCTCCTACGATCATCGATAGTGATGCGGTCCAGGGTGAAACTTGTCTCCCTGGACAGATCTCTGTCTTCGGCAGCTTTGCACTGTGGGCCAATTCACTTGGCCATCTGGAGCATATCGAAAGCTATGCCCCTGGCCGTCAGGTCAGATTTGGAAGTTTAAACTACATGGCTGACATCCGCGGGGACTTGATCTTCGACGGATTCGAGCCACTGCCGAGCGCGCCGCACCGCCACAACGAGCATGATCTAGCTCTGCCGCCTAACAGTGCCCTGAAGGCCGCACCCGCATCGGCTTTGACCTTAATTCGGAGCCAACTGCGCCGATCGAGGATGGGTGGATGGACGCCGCCTCGGGGGCTGCGATCCTAACGGCGATCGAGCCGAACACCAGCCCCGCACTCCGCGAGACTCATGATTCCAAGGAGCCGGACTCCTCTCCGGACTCCAAACCATTCGCGCCTCTGCCGATCGAATCCGATTGGGCGCCGATCATGGAGTTTACTGCGGCGGACATCTTTCAGCACTCGCCCTTTGGCGATATTATGAAATCACTAAAGTCTCTCTCTTTATCAGGAGAGCCCTGGCCGGACTACGGTCAGCGAGATTGGGATACAAACGATGAAGAAATTCAAAGCCCACCCACCACCCACTTTGTAGCCACTGTCGATGATTTAACCGACATGCTCGACTTCGACTCCGAAGACATCGACGGTATGGACGCTGATGAAGGAGACGATGAAGAACCTGTTGGAAATATGCCCTAGAGGCAATAATAAATTGGTTATTATTATATTTCCTTGTTCATGTTAATCGTTTATTATCCATGCTAGAATTGTATTGATAGGAAACTCAGATACATGTGTGGATACATAGACAACACCATGTCCCTAGTAAGCCTCTAGTTGACTAGCTCGTTGATCAATAGATGGTTACGGTTTCCTGACCATGGACATTGGATGTCGTTGATAATGGGATCACATCATTAGGAGAATGATGTGATGGACAAGACCCAATCCTAAGCCTAGCACAAGATCATGTAGTTCGTTTGCTAAAGCTTTTCTAATGTCAAGTATCATTTCCTTAGACCATGAGATTGTGCAACTCCCGAATACCGTAGGAGTGCTTTGGGTGTGCCAAACGTCACAACATAACTGGGTGGCTATAAAGGTACACTATAGGTATCTCCGAAAGTGTCTGTTGGGTTGGCACGAATCGAGACTGGGATTTGTCACTCCGTGTAAACGGAGAGGTATCTCTGGGCCCACTCGGTAGGACATCATCATAATGTGCACAATGTGACCAAGGAGTTGATCATGGGATGATGTGTTATGGAACGAGTAAAGAGACTTGCTGGTAACGAGATTGAACAAGGTATCGGGATACCGACGATCGAATCTCGAGCAAGTACAATACCACTGGACAAAGGGAATTGTATACGGGGTTGATTGAATCCTCGACATCATGGTCCATCCGATGAGATCATCGTGGAACATGTGGGAGCCAACATGGGTATCCAGATCCCGCTGTTGGTTATTGGCCGGAGAGTTGTCTCGGTCATGTCTACATGGTTCCCGAACCCGTAGGGTCTACACACTTAAGGTTCGGTCATGCTAGAGTTCTTATGGGAAATAGTATGTGGTTGCCGAAGGTTGTTCGGAGTCTCGGATGAGATCCCGGACATGACGAGGAGCTCCGGAATGGTCCGGAGGTGAAGATCGGTATATTGGACGAAGGGTATTGGAGTCCGGAAGTGTTCCGGGGGTATCAGGCTATGGCCAGCATGACCGAAAGGTCTTTCGGGAGCCCCGGCAAGTGTGGGAGGGCTGTTGGAAATATGCCCTAGAGGCAATAATAAATTAGTTATTATTATATTTCCTTGTTCATGATAATCGTTTATTATCCATGCTAGAATTGTATTGATAGGAAACTCAGATACATGTGTGGATACATAGACAACACCATGTCCCTGGTAAGCCTCTAGTTGACTAGCTCGTTGATCAATAGATGGTTACGGTTTCCTGACCATGGACATTGAATGTCATTGATAACGGGATCACATCATTAGAAGAATGATGTGATGGACAAGACCCAATCCTAAGCCTAGCACAAAGATCATGTAGTTCATATGCTAAAGCTTTTCTAATGTCAAGTATCATTTCCTTAGACCATGAGATTGTGCAACTCCCGGATACCGTAGGAGTGCTTTGGGTGTGCCAAACGTCACAACGTAACTGGGTGGCTATAAAGGTACACTACAGGTATCTCCGAAAGTGTCTGTTGGGTTGGCACGAATCGAGACTGGGATTTGTCACTCCGTGTAAACGGAGAGGTATCTCTGGGCCCACTCGGTAGGACATCATCATTATGTGCAGAATGTGATCAAGGAGTTGATCACGGGATGATGTGTTACGAAACGAGTAAAGAGACTTGCCGGTAACGAGATTGAACAAGGTATCGGGATACCGACGATCGAATCTCGGGCAAGTATCGTACCGATAGACAAAGGGAATTGTATACGGGATTGATTAAGTCCTTGACATCGTGGTTCATCCGATGAGATCATCATGGAACATGTGGGAGCCAACATGGGTATCCAGATCCCGCTGTTGGTTATTGACCGGAGAGTCATCTTGGTCATGTCTGCATGTTTCCCGAACCCGTAGGGTCTACACACTTAAGGTTCGGTGACGCTAGGGTTATAGAGATATTAGTATGCGGTAACCCGAAAGTTGTTCGGAGTCCCGGATGAGATCCCGGACGTCACGAGGAGTTCCGGAATGGTCCGGAGGTAAAGAATTATATATAGGAAGTACTATTTCGGCTATCGGGACAAGTTTCGGGGTCACCGGTATTGTACCGGGACCACCGGAAGGGTCCCGGGGGTCCACCGGGTGGGGCCACCTACCCCGGGGGGCCACATGGGCTGTAGGGGTGTGCGCCTTGGCCTGTATGGGCCAAGGGCACCAGCCCCAAGAGGCCCATGCGCCAAGAGATAAGGAAAGGAAGAGTCCTAAAGGGGGAAGGCACCTCCGAGGTGCCTTGGGGAGGATGGACTCCTCCCTGGCCGCACCCTTCCTTGGAGGAAGGGCCAAGGCTGCGCCCCCTCTCCCTTGGCCCTATATATAGTGGAGGGAAGGGAGGGCAACCATACCTAAGCCCTGGCGCCTCCCTCTCCCTCCCATGACACATCTCCCTCCTCCCGCAGCGCTTGGCGAAGCCCTGTTGGAATCCCGCTACTTCCACCACCACGCCGTCGTGCTGTTGGATCTCCATCAACCTCTCCTCCCCCCTTGCTGGATCAATAAGGAGGAGACGTCGCTGCTCCGTACGTGTGTTGAACGCGGAGGTGCCGTCCGTTCGGCGCTAGGATCATCGGTGATTTGGATCACGACGAGTACGACTCCATCAACCCCGTTCTCTTGAACGCTTCCGCGCGCGATCTACAAGGGTATGTAGATCCACTCCTCCCTCGTTGCTAGATGACTCCATAGATTGATCTTGGTGGTACGTGGAAAATTTTGAATTATTTCTACGTTCCCCAACAGTGGCATCATGAGCTAGGTTTATGCGTAGTTTCTATGCACGAGTAGAACACAAAGTAGTTGTGGGCGTTGATTTTGTTCAATATGCTTACCGTTACTAGTCCAATCTTGATTCGGTGGCATTGTGGGATGAAGCGGCCCGGACCAACCTTACACGTACTCTTACGTGAGACTGGTTCCACCGACTGACATGCACTAGTTGCATAAGGTGGCTAGCGGGTGTCTGTCTCTCCCACTTTAGTCGGATCGGATTCGATGAAAAGGGTCCTTATGAAGGGTAAATAGCAATTGGCATATCACGTTGTGGTTTTTGTGTAGGTAAGAAATGTTCTTGCTAGAAACCCATAGCAGCCACGTAAAACATGCAAACAACAATTAGAGGACGTCTAACTTGTTTTTGCAGGGTATACTATGTGATGTGATATGGCCAAAAGGATGTGATGAATGATATATGTGATGTATGAGATTGATCATGTTCTTGTAATAGGAATCACGACTTGCATGTCGATGAGTATGACAACCGGCAGGAGCCATAGGAGTTGTCTTAATTTATTTATGAATTGCGTGTCAACATAAACGTCATGTAATTACTTTACTTTATTGCTAACCGTTAGATGTAGTAGTAGAAGTAATAGTTGACGAGACAACTTCATGAAGACACGATGATAGAGATCATGATGATGGAGATCATGGTGTCATGCCGGTGACGATGATGATCATGGAGCCCCGAAGATGGAGATCAAGAGGAGCAAAGTGATGATGGCCATATCATGTCACTATTTGATTGCATGTGATGTTTATCATGTTTATGCATCTTGTTTACTTAGAACGACGATAGTAAATAAGATGATCCCTCATAATAATTTCAAGAAAGTGTTCCCCCTAACTGTGCACCGTTGCGACAGTTTGTTGTTTCGAAGCACCACGTGATGATCGGGTGTTAGATTCTAACGTTCACATACAACGAGTGTAAGACAGATTTACACACGCGAAACACTTAGGTTGACTTGACGAGCCTAGCATGTACAGACATGGCCTCGGAACACAAGAGACCGAAAGGTCGAGCATGAGTCGTATGGTAGATACGATCAACATGAAGATGTTCACCGATGTTGACTAGTCCGTCTCACGTGATGATCGGACACGGCCTAGTTGACTCGGATCATGTAATCACTTAGATGACTAGAGGGATGTCTATCTGAGTGGGAGTTCATAAGATGAACTTAATTATCCTGAACATAGTCAAAAGGTCTTCGCAAATTATGTCGTAGCTCGCGCTTCAGTTCTACTGTTTAGTTATGTTTCTAGAGAAAATTTAGTTGAAAGTTGATAGTAGCAATTATGCGGACTAGGTCCGTAAACTGAGGATTGTCCTCATTGCTTCATAGAAGGCTTATGCCCTTAATGCACTGCTCAGTGTGCTGAACCTCGAACGTTGTCTGTGGATGTTGCGAACATCTGACATACACATTTTGATAACTACGTGATAGTTCAGTTAAACGGTTTAGAGCTGAGGCACCGAAGACGTTTTGAAACGTCGCGAAACATATGAGATGTTTCGAGGGCTGAAATTGGGATTTCAGGCTCATGCCCACGTCAAGAGGTATAAGACCTCCGACGATTTTTCTAGCCTGCAAACTAAGGGAGAAAAGCTCAATTTTTGAGCTTGTGCTCAGATTGTCTGAGTACAACAATCATTTGAATCGAGTGGGAGTTGATCTTCCAGATGAGAAAGTGATGTTTCTCCGAAGTCATTACCACCAAGCTACTAGAGCTTCGTGATGAACTATAATATATCAGGAACATATATGATGATCCTTGAGATATTCGCTATGCTTGACACCACAAAAGTAGAAATCAAGCAGGAGCATCAATTGTTGATGGTTGGTGAAACCACTAGTTTCAAGAAGGGCAAGGGCATGAAGGGATACTTCATGAAACGGCAATTCAGCTGCTGCTCTAGTGAAGAAACCCAAGGTTGAACCCAAACCCGAGACTAAGTACTTCTGTAATAAGGGGAACAGCCACTGGAGCAGAATTACCCTAGATACTTGGTAGATGAGAAGGCTGGCAAGGTCGATAGAAGTATATTGGATACACATTGTGTTGATGTGTACTTTACTAGTACTCCTAGTAGCACCAGGGTATTAGATACCGGTTCGGTTGTTAAGTGTTAGTAACTCGAAATAAAAGCTACGGAATAAACGGAGACTAGCTAAAGGTGAGCTGACGATATGTGTTGGAAGTGTTTCCAAGGTTGATATGATCAAGCATCGCACGCTCCCTCTACCATCGAGATTGGTATTAAAACCTAAATAATTGTTATTTGGGGTTTGCGTTGAGCATAGACATGATTGGATTATGTCTATTGCAATACGGTTATTCATTTAAGGAGAATAACGGTTACTCTGTTTATTTGAATAATACCTTCAATGGTCTTGCACCTAAAATGAATGGTTCATTGAATCTCGATCGTAGTGATACACATGTTCATGGCAAAAGATATAGGATAGTAATGATAGTACCACCTACTTGTGGCACTGCCACTGAAGTCATATTGGTATAAAACGCATGAAGAAGCTCCATGTTGATGGATCTTTGGACTCACTCATTTTTTGAAAGGATTGAGACATGCGAACCATGTTTGTTGGTAGATATGCATGAAGAAACTCTATACAGATGGATCGTTTGGACTCACTTGATTTTGAATCACTTGAGACATGCAAATCATACCACATGGGCAAGATGACTGAAAGCCTCATTTTCAGTAAAATGGAACTAGAAAGCAACTTGTTGGAAGTAATACATTTTGATGTGTGCAGTCCAATGAGTGCTGAGGCGTGTAGTGGATATCGTTATGTTCTTACTTCAAGATGATTTGAGTAGATGTTGAGTATATTTACTTGATGAATCACGAGTCTGAATTATTGAAAGGTTCAAGTAATTTCAGGGTGAAGTTGAAAGATCGTCGTGACAAGAGGATAAAAGATATATGATATGATCACAGAGATGAATATCTGAATTACGAGTTTGGCACAGAATTAAGACATTGTGGAAATTGTTTCAGAACTAATACAGCCTGGAACACCATAGTGTGATGGTGTGTCCAAACATCATAAACTGCACCCTATTGGATATGATGCATACCATGATGTCTCTTATCGAATTACCACGATAGTTTATGGGTTAGGCATTAGAGACAACCACATTCACTTTAAGGGGCACCACGTAATTCCGATGAGATGACACCATATGAACTATGGTTTAGGGAAACCTAAGCTGTCATTTCTTAAAAGTTTGGGGCTGCGACGCTTATGTGAAAAAGTTTCAGGCTGATAAGCTCGAACCCAAAGCGGATAAATGCATCTTCATAGGACACCCAAAACAGTTGGGTATACCTCCTGTCTCAGATCCGAAAGCAATAAGGGATTGTTTCTGGAATCGGGTCCTTTCTCGAGGAAAAGTTTCTCTCGAAAGAATTGAGTGGGAGGATGGTGGAGACTTGATGAGGTTATTGAATCGTCTCTTCAACTAGTGTGTGGCAGGGCACAGGAAGTTGTTCTTGTGGCACCTACACCAATTGAAGTGGAAGCTTATGATAGTGATCATGAAACTTCAGATCAAGTCACTACCAAACCTCGTGGGATGACAAGGATGCGTACTACTTCAGAGTGGTACGTAATCCTGTCTTGGAAGTCATGTTGCTAGACAACAATGAACCTACGAGCTATGGAGAAGCGATGGTGGGCCCGGATTATGATAAATGGCTCGAGGCCATAAAATCCGAGATAGGATCCATGTATGAAAACAAAGTGTATACTTTGGAAGAACTACTTGATGGTCATAAGGCTGTTAGGTACATATGGATTTTAAAAGGAAGACGGACAATGATGGTAAGTATCACCATTAAGAAAGCTCGACTTGTCGTTAAGATGTTTCCTGACAAGTTCAAGGAGTTGACTACGATGAGACTTTCTCATTCGCAGCGATGCTAAGAGTCTGTTGGAATTATATTAGCGATTACTGCATTATTTATGAAATCTTGCAGATAGGATGTCAAAACATTGTTTCCTCGACGATTTTGTTGAGGGAAGGTTGTATGTGATACAACCGAAAGGTTTTGTCAATCCTGAAAGATGCTAATAAGTATGCAAAGCTCCAGCAATCCTTCTAAGGTCTGGAGTAAGCATCTCGGAGTTGGAATGTATGCTTTGATGAGATGATCAAATATTTTGGGTGAATACAAAGTTTATGAGAAACTTGTATTTCCAAAGAAGTGAGTGGGAGCACTATAGAATTTCTGATGAGTATATGTTGTTGACATATCATGGATCAAAAATGATGTAGAATTTCTGGAAAGCATATAGGGTTATTTGAAAGTGTTTTTCAATGGAAAGCCTGGATTAAACTACTTGAACATTGAGCATCAAGATCTATAAGGATAGATCAAAACGCTTAATGGTACTTTCAAATGAGCACATACCTTGACATGATCTTGAAGGTGTTCAAGATGGATCAGCCAAAGAAGGATTTCTTGCCTGAGTTGTAAGGTATGAAGTTAAGACTTAAAGCTCGACCACGGCAGAAGAAAGAGGAAGGACGAAGGTTGTCCCCTATGATTTTGTCATAGGCTCTATACGGTATGCCATGCTAAGTACCGCACCTGAAGTGTGCCTTGCCATGAGTCAGTCAAGGGGTACAAGAGTGATCCAAGAATGGATCACAGGACAGCGGTCAAAGTTATCCTTAGTAACTAGTGGACTAAGGAATTTTCTCGATTATGGAGGTGGTAAAAGAGTTCGTCGTAAAGGGTTATGCCGATGCAAACTTTGACACTAATCCAGATTATTCTGAGTAGTAAACTGGATTCATATAGTAGAACAGTTATTTGGAATAGCTCCAAATAGAACGTGGTAGCTGCATCTAGGAGATGACATAGAGATTTGTAAAGCACACACGGATATGAAAGATTCAGACCCGTTGACTATAACATCTCTCACAAGCATAACATGATCAAACCCAGAACTCATCGAGTGTTAATCACATGGTAGTGTGAACTAGATTATTGACTCTAGTAAACTCTTTGGGTGTTAGTCACATGGGGATGTGACCTTGAGTGTTAATCACATATCCATGTGAACTGGATTATTGACTCTAGTGCAAGTGGGAGACTGTTGGAAATATTCCCTAGGGGCAATAATAAATTAGTTATTATTATATTTCCTTGTTCATGATAATCGTTTATTATCCATGCTAGAATTGTATTGATAGGAAACTCAGATACATGTGTGGATACATAGACAACACCATGTCCCTAGTAAGCCTCTAGTTGACTAGCTCGTTGATCAATAGATGGTTACGGTTTCCTGACCATGGACATTGAATGTCATTGATAACGGGATCACATCATTAGAAGAATGATGTGATGGACAAGACCCAATCCTAAGCCTAGCACAAAGATCATGTAGTTCGTATGCTAAAGCTTTTCTAATGTCAATTATCATTTCCTTAGACCATGAGATTGTGCAACTCCCGGATACCGTAGGAGTGCTTTGGGTGTGCCAAACGTCACAACGTAACTGGGTGGCTATAAAGGTACACTACAGGTATCTCCGAAAGTGTCTGTTGGGTTGGCACGAATCGAGACTGGGATTTGTCACTCCGTGTAAACGGAGAGGTATCTCTGAGCCCACTCGGTAGGACATCATCATAATGTGCAGAATGTGATCAAGGAGTTGATCACGGGATGATGTGTTACGAAACGAGTAAAGAGACTTGCCGGTAACGAGATTGAACAAGGTATCGGGATATCGACGATCGAATCTCGGGCAAGTATCGTACCGATAGACAAAGGGAATTGTATATGGGATTGATTAAGTCCTTGACATCATGGTTCATCTGATGAGATCATCGTGGAAGATGTGGGAGCCAACATGGGTATCCAGATCCCGCTGTTGGTTATTTACCGGAGAGTCATCTCGCTCATGTCTGCATGTTTCCCGAACCCGTAGGGTCTACACACTTAAGGTTCGGTGACGCCAGGGTTATAGAGATATTAGTATGCGGTAACCCGAAAGTTGTTCGGAGTCCCGGATGAGATCCCGGACGTCACGAGGAGTTCCGGAATGGTCCGGAGGTAAAGAATTATATATAGGAAGTATATTTCGGCTATCGGGACAAGTTTCGGGGTCACCGGTATTGTACCGGGACCACCGGAAGGGTCCCGGGGGTCCACCGGGTGGGGCCACCTACCCCGGGGGGCCACATGGGCTGTAGGGGTGTGCGCCTTGGCCTGTATGGGCCAAGGGCACCAGCCCCAAGAGGCCCATGCGCCAAGAGATAAGGAAAGGAAGAGTCCTAAAGGGGGAAGGCACCTCCGAGGTGCCTTGGGGAGGATGGACTCCTCCCTGGCCGCACCCTTCCTTGGAGGAAGGGCCAAGGCTGCGCCCCCCCTCTCCCTTGGCCCTATATATAGTGGGGGGAAGGGAGGGCAACCATACCTAAGCCCTGGCGCCTCCCTCTCCCTCCCATGACACATCTCCCTCCTCCCGTAGCGCTTGGCGAAGCCCTGTTGGAATCCCGCTACTTCCACCACCACGCCGTCGTGCTGCTGGATCTCCATCAACCTCTCCTCCCCCCTTGCTGGATCAAGAAGGAGGAGACGTCGCTGCTCCGTACGTGTGTTGAACGCGGAGGTGCCGTCCGTTCGGCGCTAGGATCATCGGTGATTTGGATCACGACGAGTACGACTCCATCAACCCCGTTCTCTTGAACGCTTCCGCACGCGATCTACAAGGGTATGTAGATCCACTCCTCCCTCGTTGCTAGATGACTCCATAGATTGATCTTGGTGGTACGTGGAAAATTTTGAATTATTGCTACGTTCCCCAACAAGGGCCTCATGGGCCAAAGGGGAAGGGGCAAACCAGCCCACTAAGGGGTGGTGCGCCCCCCACACCCTTTCCCACGTTACTTGGGGGGTTGGGGCGCCTCCACCTGGCTTGGGAGGCAAGCCTCCACCTTCTTGGCTTGGGGGGCAAGTCTCCCTAGGATTTTCCCTAGGGAGATCCAATCTGCCTAGCCGCCGCCCCCTAGGGGAAACCCTAGGGCGCCTCCCCCTCTCCCCTTGCCCCTATATATAGTGGAGGGGTGGGAGGGCAGCCGTGACCTCTTCCCTGGCGCAGCCCTCCCTCCTCCAACTCTTTCTCCTCCTCCGTAGAGCTTGGCGAAGCCCTGCAGGAATACCACAAGCTCCACCACCACGCCGTCGTGATGCTGGAGTTCTCCCTCAACTTCTCTTCTCCCCTTGCTGGATCAAGAAGGAGGAGACGTCCCCGGGCTATACGTTTGTTGAACGCGGAGGCGCCGTACGTTCGGCGCTAGATCGGAATCAACCGCGATCTGAATCGCTGTGAGTACGACTCCTTCATCCACGTTCTTGCAAGGCTTCCGCTTAGCGATCTACAAGGGTATGTAGATGCACTCCCCTTCCCCTTGTTGCTAGATTACTCCATAGATTGATCTTGGTGATGCGTAGAAAATTTTAAATTTCTGCTATGATCCCCAACAGTGGTATCAGAGCTAGGTCTATGCGTAGTTTCTATGCACGAGTAGAACACAAAGCAGTTGTGGGTGTCGATATTGCCAATTTGCTTGGCGTTACTAGTCTTATCTTGATTCGGCGGCATCGTGGGATGAAGCGGCCCGGACCGACCTTACACGTACGCTTACGTGAGACTGGTTCCACCGACTGACATGCACTAGTTGCATAAGGTGGCTAGCGGGTGTCTATCTCTCCCACTTTAGTCGGATCGGATTCGATGAAAAGGGTCCTTATGAAGGGTAAATAGAAATTGGCATATCACGTTGTGGTTTTGGCGTAGGTAAGAAACGTTCTTGCTAGAAACCTATAGCAGCCACGTAAAAACTTGCAACAACAATTAGAGGACGTCTAACTTGTTTTTGCAGCATATGCCTTGTGATGTGATATGGCCAAAAAGATGTGATGAATGATATCTGTGATGTATCAGATTGATCATGTTCTTGTAATAGGAATCACGACTTGCATGTAGATGAGTATGACAACTGGCAGGAGCCATAGGAGTTGTCTTAATTTATTTATGACCTGCGTGTCAACATAAACGTCATGTAATTACTTTACTTTATTGCTAAAGCGTTAGCCATAGTAGTAGAAGTAATAGATGACGAGACAACTTCAAGAAGACACGATGATGGAGATCATGGTGTCATGCCGGTGACAACGATGATCATGGAGCCCCGAAGATGGAGATCATAAGGAGCAAAATGATATTGGCCATATCATGTCACTATTTGATTGCATGTGATGTTCATCATGTTTTACATCTTATTTGCTTAGAACGATGGTAGCTTAAATAAGATGATCCCTCACTAAAATTTCAAGAAAGTGTTCCCCTAACTATGCATCGTTGCGAAGGTTCGTTGTTTCGAAGCACCACGTGATGATCGGGTGTGATAGATTCTAATGTTCGAATACAATGGGTGTAAGCCAGATTTACACACGCAATACACTTAGGTTGACTTGACGAGCCTAGCATGTACAGACATGGCCTCGGAACACGGAAGACCGAAAGGTCGAACATGAGTCGTATAGAAGATACGATCAACATGAGATGTTCACCGTTGATGACTAGTCCCTATCACGTGATGATCGAACACGGCCTAGTCGATTCAAATCATGTTTCACTTAGATGACTAGAGGGATGTCTATCTGAGTGGGAGTTCATTAAATAATTTGATTAGATGAACTCAATTATCATGAACATAGTCTAAATTGTCTTTGCAAATATGTTGTAGATAAGTAGCTCACGTTGTAGCTCCCTGTTTCAATACGTTCCTAGAGAAAGATTAAGTTGAAAGATATTGTAAGCAATGATGCGGACTAGGTCCATAGTCCGAGGAGTGTCCTCACTGCTACACAAAAGGCTTATGTCTTTGATGCACCGCTCGATGTGCAAACCCCTACAACGTCGTCTGTGGATGTTCTGAACACCTGACAGACACATCCTGATGACTATTTGATAGTTTAGTGCACCATACTTTACGGCTTAGAATCGGGATTCCAATGACGTTTTAAATGCCATAGAACATATGAGATGTTCCAAGAGCTGAAATTGGGATTTCAGGCTCATGCCCGTGTTGAGAGGTGTGAGACCTCTGACAAGTTCATTTTGCCAACAAGATGGAGGAGAATAGCTCAGCTAGTGAGCATGTGCTCAGAATGTCTGGGTGCTACAATCACTTAAATCAAGTGGGAGTTAAACTTCCAGATAAGATAGTGATTGATAGAGTTCTCTAGCCACTATCACTAAGCTACTAGATCTTCATGATGAACTACGACATGCAAGGGATGGAGTTGATCCCGGAGCTGTTCGCGGTGCTTAAGACCGCAAAAGGTAGAAATCAAGAAGGAGCATCAAGTGTTGATGGTTTAACAAGACCACTGGTTTCAAGAAGGGCAAGGGCTAAAAGGGAAACTTCATGGATGGCAAACCAATTGCCGCTCCAGTGAAGGAACCCAAGGTTGAACCCAAACCCGAGACTAAGTGCTTCTATTGTAAGGGGAACGGTCACTGGTAGCAGAATTACCCCAAATGCATGGTAGATAAGAAGGCTGGCAACTTCAACAAAGTATATACGTGTTATTAATGTGTACCTCACTAGTACTCCTGGTAGCACCTGGGTATTGGATACCGATTCAGTTGCTATTATTGGTGACTTGAAGCAAAAGCTACGGACTAAACGGAGACTGGCTAAGGGCGAGGTGACGATGTGTGTTGGAAGTGTTTACAAAATTGATGAGATCACCATCGCACGCTCCATCTGCCTTTGGGATTAGTATTGAACCTAGATACATGTTATCAGGTGTCTACGTTGAGCATGAATATGATTAGATCATGTTCATTGCAATACGTTCATTCATTTAAGTTAGAGAATAATGGTTATTCTGTTTTACATGAATGATACCTTTCATGGTCATGCACCCTATGTGAATGGTTCATTGAATCTCGGTCGTGGTAATACACATGTTCACGCCAAAAGATGTAGAGTTAATAATGATAGTACCACTTTCTCGTGGCACTGCCACTTAAGTCATATTGGCGTAAGATGCTTGAAGAAACTCCATGTCGATGGATGTTTGGAGTCACTTGATTTTGAATCGCTTGACACATGCGAGCCATGCCTCATGGGCAGGATGACTAAGACCCCGTTTTCAGGTACAATGAAACGGGCAAGTGACTTGTTGGAGATCATGCATGCTGATGCGTGTGATCCAATGAGAATTGAAGCGTGTAGTGGATATCACTTTTTTCTCATCTTCACTGACGATTTGAGTAGATATAGGTATATCTACTTAATGAAGCACAAGTCTGAAATGTTTGAAAAGTTCAAGCGATTTCAGAGTGAAGTTAAGAATCATCATAACAATAAGATCATGTTCCTACAATCTGATCAAAAGGGGATTTTCTGAGTTATGAGTTTGGCAATCACTTAAGACATTGTGGAATTGTTTCACAGTTGAAGCCACCTGGAACACCACAAGGTAATGGTGTATCCGAACGTCGTAACCAAACACTATGAGATATGGTGCGATCTATGATGTCTCTTACCAATCTACCGTTTTCATTTTGAGGTTATGCGTTAGAGACAGCTGCATTCACTTTAGATAGGACACCATCTAAGTCCGTTGAGACGACGTCGTATGAACATTGGTTTGGCAAGAAACCAAAGTTGTCATTTCTTAATGTTTGGGGCTGCGATGCTTAAGGCTTCAGCCAGAGAAGCTCGAACCCAAAGCGGACAAACACATCTTCATAGGATACCCAAAGGTGACAGTAGGGTATACCTTCTATCTCAGATCCGAGGGCAAATTGTTTGTCACTAAGAACGGGTCCTTTCTCGAGAAGGAGTTTCTCTCAAAAGAATTGAGTGGGAGGAAGATAGAACTTGATGAGGTTGTCGAACCTTTACTTCAACCAGAGAGTGATGCAACACAGAAAGATGTTTTCTGTGGCGCCTACGTCTATTGAAGAGGAAGTTAATGATAGTGATCATGAAGCTTCGGATCAAGTTGCTATCGAACCTCGTAGGTCGACAAGGATATGTACTACTCTTGAGTGGTACGGTAATCCTATCTTAGATATCATGTTGTTAGACAACAATGAACCTACGAGCTATGGAGAAGCGATGGTGGGCCCATATTCCGACAAATGGTTAGAAGCCATGAAATCCGAGATAGGATCCATGTATCAGAACAAAGTATGGACTTTGGTGGACTTGGCCGATGATCGGCAAGCCATTGAGAATAAATGGATCTTTAAGAAGAAGACGGACATGGACGGTAATGTTACCATCTATGAAGTGCGACTTGTGGGAAAGAGTCTTTTCACAAGTTCAAGGAGTTGACTACGATGAGAATTTCTCACCTGTAGCGATGCTTAAGTCCGTCGGAATCATGTTAGCATTAGCTGTATTTTTCGATTATGAAATCTGACAGATGGATGCCAAAACAAGTTTTCTTACCAGTTTCCGTAAGAAAAGTTTGTATGTGATACAATAAAAGGTTTTGTCGATCCTAAGGATGCTAAAAGGTATGCTTGCTCCAGCAATCCTTCTATGGACTAGAGCAAGCATCTCGGAGTCAGAATACATGCTTTGATGGAGTGATCAAAGCTTTTAGGTTTATACAATGTTTGCTAGAAACTTGTATTTACAAGAAAGTGAGTGGTAGCACTACAACATTTCTGATAAGTATATGTGGATGACATATTGTAAGATCCGAAATAATGTAGAATTTCTGGAAAGCATAAATGGTTATTTGAAGAGTGTTTTTCAAAGGAAGACCTGGATAAAGCTGCTTACAAATTGGGCATCAAGATCTATAGAGATAGATTAAGACGCCTGATGATACTTTCAAAGAACGCACACCTTAACATGTTTTTGAAGGAGTTCAAAATAGATCAGTCAAAGAAGGGGTTCTTACCTATGGTGTGAAGTTGATTAAGACGCAAAGATTGACCACGGCAGAAGAAAGAGGAAGGACGAAGGTCATCCCCTATGCTCTTGTCATAGGCTCTATACGGCATGCCATGCTGAGTACCGCACCTGATGTGTGCCTTGCCACATGTCTGGCAAGAAGGTACAAAGGTGATCTAGGACTGGATCACTAGATAGCAGTCAAAAATTATCCTTAGAGGAATAAGGAAATGTTTCTCGGTTATGGAGGTGATAAAGAGTTTGACATAAAGAGTTACGTCGATGCAAGCTTAACACCTATCCGGATAGCTCTGAGTAGAGATACCGGATACGTACAATGGAGCAATAATTTGGAATAGCTCCAAGTGGAACGTGGTAGCAGCATCTATGATATAAAGTTTTGCGAAATACATAGGGATCTGAATATGGCAAGACCCGTTGACTACAACCTCTCTCACAAGCATAACATGATCAAACCCAGAACTGTTTGAGTGTTTATCACATAGTGATATGAACTAGATCATTGAGTCTAGTAGACTCTTGGATGTTGGTCACATGGCGATGTGACCTGTGAGTGTTAATCACATGGGGATGTGAACTAGATTATTGACTCTAGTGCAAGTGGGAGACTGTTGGAAATATGCCCTAGAGGCAATAATAAATTGGTTATTATTATATTTCCTTGTTCATGTTAATCATTTATTATCCATGCTAGAATTGTATTGATAGGAAACTCAGATACATGTGTGGATACATAGACAACACCATGTCCCTAGTAAGCCTCTAGTTGACTAGCTCGTTGATCAATAGATGGTTACGGTTTCCTGACCATGGACATTGGATGTCGTTGATAACGGGATCACATCATTAGGAGAATGATGTGATGGACAAGACCCAATCCTAAGCCTAGCACAAGATCGTGTAGTTCGTTTGCTAAAGCTTTTCTAATGTCAAGTATCATTTCCTTACACCATGAGATTGTGCAACTCCCGGATATCGTAGGAGTGCTTTGGGTGTGCCAAACGTCACAACGTAACTGGGTGGCTATAAAGGTACAATACAGGTATCTCCGAAAGTGTCTGTTGGGTTGGCACGAATCGAGACTGGGATTTGTCACTCCGTGTAAACGGAGAGGTATCTGTGGGTCCACTCGGTAGGACATCATCATAATGTGCACAATGTGACCAAGGAGTTGATCATGGGATGATGTGTTACGGAACGAGTAAAGAGACTTGCCGGTAACGAGATTGAACAAGGTATCGGGATACCGACGATCGAATCTCGGGCAAGTACAATACCGCTGGACAAAGGGAATTGTATACGGGGTTGATTGAATCCTCGACATCGTGGTTCATCCGATGAGATCATCGTGGAACATGTGGGAGCCAACATGGGTATCCAGATCCCGCTGTTGGTTATTGGCCAGAGAGTTGTCTCAGTCATGTCTGCATGGTTCCCGAACCCGTAGGGTCTACACACTTAAGGTTCGGTGACGCTAGAGTTGTTATGGGAAATAGTATGTGGTTACCGAAGGTTGTTAGGAGTCCCGGATGAGATCCCGAACACGACGAGGAGCTCCGGAATGGTCCGGAGGTGAAGATCGGTATATTGGACGAAGGGTATTGGAGTCCGGAAGTGTTCCGGGGGTATCAGGCTATGGCCAGCATGACCGAAAGGTGTTTCGGGAGCCCCGACAAGTGTGGGAGGGCCTCATGGGCCAAAAGGGAAGGGGCAAACCAGCCCACTAAGGGGTGGTGCGCCCCCCACACCCTTTCCCACGTTACTTGGGGGGTTGGGGCGCCTCCACCTGGCTTGGGAGGCAAGCCTCCACCTGCTTGGCTTGGGGGGCAAGTCTCCCTAGGATTTTCCCTAGGGAGATCCAATCTGCCTAGCCGCCGCCCCCTAGGGGAAACCCTAGGGCGCCTCCCCCTCTTCCCTTGCCCCTATATATAGTGGAGGGGTGGGAGGGCAGCCGTGACCTCTTCCCTGGCACAACCCTCCCTCCTCCAACTCTTCCTCCTCCGTAGAGCTTGGCGAAGCCCTGCAGGAATACCACAAGCTCCACCACCACGCCGTCGTGATGCTGGAGTTCTCCCTCAACTTATCCTCTCCCCTTGCTGGATCAAGAAGGAGGAGACGTCCCCGGGCTGTACGTTTGTTGAACGCGGAGGCGCCGTCCGTTTGGCGCTAGATCGGAATCAACCGCGATCTGAATCGCTGCGAGTACGACTCCTTCATCTGCGTTCTTGCAATGCTTCCACTTAGCGATCTACAAGGGTATGTAGATGCACCCCCCTTCCCCTTGTTGCTAGATTACTCCATAGATTGATCTTGGTGATGCGTAGAAAATTTTAAATTTCTGCTACGATCCCCAACAGAACCAGCGCCTATTGGGCCCTGGAATGCCACCTCGTCATATGACGTATACATGGTGGACGCACCAAAAGATGACGACGAGGAGCGGAAGGACGCAGCGAAGGCTTGTTCCCTCGAAAAGCAGTCAAAGCGGCGACGCAAGCGCCACCCCAAATCCCGCCTCGACAGAAATAGCGATCACACAGACCCAGCGCTGGAGCAGGGCGAACCGCTGCCGGACAACGGCAATCCGGATAATCAAACCGAACAAACAAATCCTATCAAGTATAATGGTCCGGACGACATAACGCCGGACAGGCACCCGGAGCAGCAGACTGCCCGTAAAAGGCTTGTTGCCACCGTGAGGAGTCTGAAAAAGCAGAAGCAAAGGCTCAAGGCTGCGCAAGACACACTCCACATCAGATGGAGTAAAATACTCAACACAACAGCGATGTATGGTGACAATCGCCCCTCCAAGAGCAACCCAAAGCGGAAGCTGCTACCTGAATTCAATGAGGAAGCTTCAGACCCCCCACAACCAAATATCAAAGCAGCCACCTGGTCGGATAGATGACCCCTCTATCAACATAGAGCGACATATAACGCCACTCACAATACAACATACGACCCAGGCGAGGGCTCGCACCCAAAGGACGATGCAACAAGATCCATCTATGGACCATGCAAGCGCGCCCCAGCATACAATGCAACACAACAAACATCTGAACAACGTGGTACACCCAGCTACAGGGGTGCCGCACACCCCCTATGTTTCACCGATGAGGTGCTGGACCATGAATTTCTAGAGGGATTCAAGCCCGTAAACATAGAGGCATACGACGGAACAACAGACCCTGGGGTCTGGATTGCGGACTATATCCTTCATATCCATATGGCTCGAGGATATGATCTCCACGCCATCAAGTACTTACCCCTCAAGCTCAAAGGGCCAGCTCATCACTGGCTCAAAGGCCTCCCCAAAATCTCCATTGGAATTTGGGAAGAGCTCGAAGACGCCTTTCGGGCAAATTTTCAAGGGACTTATGTCCGACCTCCCGACGCAGACGATTTGAGTCATATAACTCAACAGCCCGGAGAGTCAGCCCGAAAGCTTTGGAACAGGTTTCTTACTAAAAAGAACCAGATTGTCGACTGTCCGGACGCCGAAGCCTTGGCAGCTTTCAAGCATAGCGTCCGCGACGAATGGCTCGCCAGACACCTCGACCAAAATAAGCCGAGAATGATGGCCGCATTAACAAACCTCATGACCCACTTCTGCGCGGGTGAGGACAGCTGGCTAGCCAGATGCAGCACCAGCAACCCCAGTACATCTGCAGTTAGAGATGGAAACGGGAAATCACGGTGCAACAGCAATAACAAACGCCGGAATAAAGAAGACAGCACGAAGGGCACGACAGCAAATGCCGGATTCAAAAGCTCTCGGCCAGGTCAAAAGCCGCCCCCTAAAGGCACCAGGGATGAACTGTCCAGCCTCAACAAAATTCTGGACCAAGTATGTCAGATCCATAGTACCCCTGGTAAACCTGCTAATCATACCCACAGAGAATGTTGGGTCTTCAAGCAGTTCGGCAAGCTCAACACCGTACATAAGGGGGAGGATACACCAAGTGAAGACGAGGACGAGCCTCCCAAGCAAGACACGGCGGAACAAAAGAAATTTCCACCAGAAGTCAAAACAGTAAACGTGTTACACGTGATCAAGGGAAAAAACAACACGGCACTTCCAGGAAAATATACCCAAGTGCCTGTCACCGCGAAGTCTTGCCACTGGTCATCTCAACCGATCACTTTCGACCACCGCGATTACTCAGCAAGTATCTGACACGCAGGATGGGCTGCCCTGGTATTAGACCCAGTAATTGACGGATATCACTTCACACGAGTCCTGATGGACGGCGGCAGCAGCCTAAACTTAATATATCAGGATACAATCCACGGGATGGGGTTAGACCCAACACAAATTTGCCATAGCAATACTACCTTTGAAGGAGTAATGCCAGGCCCAGGGGCTCGTTGTACGTGCTCCCTCCTACTACAGGTTATATTCGGCTCCCCCAATAACTTCCGTCGCGAGCATTTAACCTTCCACATCGCTCCGTTCCAAAGTGGCTATCAAGCACTGCTCGAACGCGAAGCTTTTGCTCGCTTTAATGCAATACCACACTACGCCTCCCTCACACTCAAGATGCCCGGTCCACGTGGCATCATTTTAGTGAACGGAAATATCAAGCGATCTTTGCGCGCCGAAGAGAGTGCGGCTGCCTTGGCAGCCGCACACTAAAGGCGCCCGGACCAGTGAAAGCATCCAAATAGGTCGTCAAGGCCTCAGACACAACTCATCAAGTCCGGCGCCGCTATTTATACCGAATAAGTGGCCACACCCCTATTTGTCAATACAAGGGGCTCAATGCGTGCAGACAAGTGGCAATTTCTTATCATCTTGAATTATACATAGTTTCTTTAAAAACTATCTTTTTGCACGACAACTTTTCACTTAACTTCCTCTCTTTTATAGACGATCATCGTGCTACACCCGTCCAGGATACGGCACAACGGAGACACTGGCGCAGACATGCAGCAGGCACCCGCTCCAAGGATTCTTTTTAGATTAAGACCCTGCGTAAACCTTTTTTACTGTCTCTTGTTGATACATATCCACCGTTGAGAAGGATGCTGACGTCTTGGCATGTGGCCACGCCAGAACAATGCACGTACCTGGACACAAGGGGCTTCCTACAAAGGCCATTATTTAGGCCCGGTTTATACCACAAAGACCGAATACTTTAGGGAGTGTTCGGCGTCGCGAGTTTGGCCCTATATGCATCAACTCCGAATCATTGTCTTTGGTCAAATGTTGGGTTTGCCCGGCTCCTGTGTTTTGGTGCCTTACGTTCCGCTTTACCGGCTAAGGTAGCACCAGGAGAACTACTGCGATTATGCCCTGGTTCATCCGGACGAGCACCTCAGTAGAGAAAGCCGAAAACTGACTGTCATGATATAGTGTGAGACTGGTCAACCACTCGATGACCTGTGGGAATGTTAGAATTCCTCCGCCTTAACGAAGGGCCGTTTTCCGGCCAAGCATGTACGCACCCCGGAATCGGGAGAGTGCGGAGCCACCAGGGGCTATCTAGTAGGCCCACTGTCAAACTCCTATGGCTAAGTGAAAGTGCTAAAGCATTATAGTCCGGTTGCCTCGCTCGCTCCGCTATCACCTCCTTAATAGGACCAAGACGTTGGGTTAAGTGTGAACGCGTGTTTTTGCGAGCACCTCCGCATTATATGCGTGGGGGTTGAAGCCGACGACTGCAATCTTTCAGGTTATACACATGTATACATAAACGGCCGCCCAGGAGGCATCATATTACTTTCAGGCAAAAGTATAAAAATAGCCTTATAAAAATTTATAAAAGCATTTCGCTTACAATGAGATTACATATCACTCAAACATAATATTTTTTGAGCACTAGGTCTCTATCAAACGGGCACCCTCAAGAACTTTTTCAAAGTAGTGCTCAACAGCCTTTCGATCTATGGCAGAATCCCGCGCTGCAACATTGGTAACATCCATCTCCGCCCAGTATGCCTTAACACGGGCAAAGGCCATCCGTGCGCCCTCTATGCATGCCGACCTCTTCATTGCATTAATGCGCGACACCACGTCAAGGAACTACTGCACCAAGCTGAAATAGCTGTTCGGTTTTGACCTTTCCGGCCATAGCCGATCCACAACAGACCTCATGGAGAGTCCGGACAACCTATTTAGTTCGGCCCATTCGGCCAATTGGCCAGTCAATGAAAGCGGATGCTCGGGAGAATGGAATTGTCTCCAAAACAGCTGGTCTACTTCACGGTCCGTCTGACCCTGGAAGTACTTGGCCGCATCGGCAGCGCTCGCCGCCAAATCCATATACACATCCTCCGAACTCCACAGCCGATCCACAGGGGCATACCGTGGATCTCCGAACTTCCTCCGCAACATAAAGGATTTCCCAGCTACAATATCCCCGGCTTCCCGCAGCTCCTCCTTCTTTGCCCTCATAGCAGAGCGGAGGTCTTTTCTCGTCGTACCAGCCTTCTCAAGGTCCGATGCCTTCGCTTGGTTTTCCTTCTCAAGAACCCGGCAACGGTCGGCGGCGGCTTTTAATTCTATGGCCATCTTGTCTTGGCTCTCGTCATGCGCGGCCTTCTCGGCTTGCAACTCTTCGGCCGCCTTCAAAGCAGCCACATTACCCAACCTCGCTTGTTCCTTGGCTCGGGCAAGTTTTGTCCGCAAGGCTTCAACAGTGGCAGCTCCATCTGCAGTCACAACATATTAAAGATACTGGCATCATGCTGCTCTTCCTATGTGACGTTTACCAGATAATGACACTTACCCTGTGCCTCGTCAAGCCTTTTGTTAACAAGCTCGATGTCGGCGTCTGCCGCATCCAACTGTCGTTCTAAATGGGCAAACTCGCTAGTCCGACTAGCCACCGGAGCTTCCATCACCTGCACATAGAGGCAGTATGGTTATTACCTAGGAATATGATCCTCTGTTTGTCGTCGTTTCCGACGACAACCAGAGTCTCAGGGGCTACTATCTACACAGGGCACGCCTAGCATGTGTAGGACTATCATACATTCTTTTACGTACCTCAAAGCCTGTCAGTAGACTCATAAAAGCTTCATGCAATCCGCTTTCGGCGGACGAGATTCTCTCCATCACCGAATTCATCAGCACACGGTGTTCATCTGAGATGGCCGCTCGCCCCACCAACTCCCTCAGAACATCCGATCGCACACTAGACGGTGCCGGACTCTTTTGTGTGCTCTCTTCGGGAGCCGGACACTGGGAGCTTTGGGGGTCAATGGGATTATCTTCTGGCCTCACCGGACTCGGAGAGGCCCTCTACGACGACAGTTCAGGGTCGCCCGCTTCCGGAGCGGAGGAGTCTGGAGGAGGTGTTTCACTCTCCATCATCTCTAGAAGAAGATCCCCCGAAGACGAGCTCATTTGAGAGGGGCTAAGGCCCGCACTGCAAAGATATATGCGGTGGTTATTTTCTCAGAGGAAAAAGATGGCATATCTGTACTATTAAAGTATTTCGGGTCACTTACGACTCGTGGGAGAATTGATCCCCCCGCGGACTTTGTGCGGCAATGGCGCCCCCAAGGTAGGACCCTCTGTGGGAGACTTCTTCTCCCGTTTGGAAGCTTCGGCTTCCGAATCCCCGGGCGTAGTCCTTTTCCTCTTCTGGTCGTCTTCCTTCATGGAGACGCTCGCTCCCTCGATTAGAATGGGCAGCGTTGGGGGCCTGCGTCCGCCCGTATTATCCTCCACAGTATCTTCCTTCAAGGGCTCCGGGCAAGGTGCGGTCTGGAGCATCTTTTCCAATACCGGATTTTCCAAACCCTCAGGGAGGGGGGCTGAACACCGAATCAACTTCACCTTTGTTAGCCAGTCCTGGTCAAAAAGCAAACTCTCAGAAATAACTTCGTAACAAAGGAGAGATAGTATGTTCGGCCGGAAGATGCCTTACCTGTTCGGCGGCGCGGTTACTACTCAGGCCCACGTCCTCGGTGATTTCCAGACACTCCACCTGAGGTCCGAAGAATGACTTGTACATCTCCTCGTGTGTTAGGCCGAGAAAATTTTGAATAACACGCGGTCCCTCGGGATTGAACTCCCACAGGCGAAGAGGCCGGCGTTTGCAAGGCTGGACTTGACGAACTAGCATAACTTGTATTACCGCAACCAAACTGAAATCTCCATTGAAGAGATCTCGAATGCGGATTTGCAGTATGGGCACGTCCTTGGCTGGACCCCAACTCAGACCTCTGCTGATCCATGACATCAGTTGTGGTGGAGGGCCCGAGCGGAAAATAGGGGCGGCCGCCCACTTGGCACTTCTAGGAGCCGTGATGTAGAACCACTCCTGTTGCCACAATTCAGACACCTCTAGAATGGAACCTTTGGGCCACGGAGCTCCCATCATCTTGCGTATTGAGGCACCTCCACACGCTGCGTGTTGCCCCTCGATCATCTTCGGCTTTACTTCAAAGGTCTTGAGCCATAGGCCAAAGTGAGGGGTAACCCGGAGGAAGGCCTCGCACACGACAATAAATGTCGTGATATGAAGAAAGGAGTCCGGAGCTAGATCATGGAAGTCTAGCCCATAATAAAACATCAAACCCCTGACGAAAGGATCCAGAGCAAGGCCTAGACCTCGGAGGAAGTGGGAGACGAACACGACGTTCTCGTTGGGTTCGGGGGTGGGGACGGCCTGCCCTCGGGGAGGCAGCCGATGCAAAATCTCGGCGGTCAGATATCTGGCCGCCCTCAACTTTTTGATGTCTTCTTCCATGACGGAGGAAGGCACCCATCGGCCTTGAAGGCTGGATCCGGACATGACTGAAGGTTCGGAGCACCTGACCTGAACTTTGGGCGTTTGGGCTTGAGGTGGGGGAAGGATTCGATTGAGCACGGGAGGGAAAAATAAAAGCTTTGTCCCTTTATAAAGAGGGTGAATATCAAGCGTCCTCTCCGTGCCCGTTTGGACTTTCCTATAATCTAGGAGTCCTAGAAGCGGTTGGGTTACCACGCCCGTATTGATGAGAATCCCGGAATAAGGGGACACGATCTCTGCTTTAACAAGACATGCCAAGGAAACTGCCTCGCATGACGCGCTGAGGTGGGATAATGAAACGACTCGGATAAAGGCTTGGCCGTGGTGTGTTACACTACGGAGTACGTCAACAGATTAGATTTGTGTAAATATTATTCTCTCTATGGCAATATGTGAAAACTTATTTTGCAGAGCCGGACATTATCTTTGTGTTCAAAATCTTCTATAAAGTACTTGGAGGAGGAACCCGCCTTGCAATGCCGAAGACAATCTGCGCGCCGGACTCGTCGTCATTGAAGCCTGGTTCAGGGGCTACTGAGGGAGTCCTAGATTAGGGGGTTTCCGGATGGCCGGACTATGCCTTCAGCCGGACTCCTGGACTATGAAGATACAAGATTGAAGACTTCGTCCCGTGTCCGGAAGGGACTTTCCTTGGCGTGGAAGGCAAGCTTGGCGATACAGATATGTAGATCTCCTACCATTGTAACCGACTTTGTGTAACCCTAACCCTCTCCGGTGTCTATATAAACCGGAGGGTTTTAGTCCGTAGGACAACATACAGAACAACAATCATACCTTAGGCTAGCTTCTAGGGTTTAGCCTCTCCGATCTTGTGGTAGATCTACTCTTGTACTACCCATATCATCAATATTAATCAAGCAGGACGTAGGATTTTACCTCCATCGAGAGGGCCCGAACCTGGGTAAAACTTCGTGTCCCTTGCCTCCTGTTACCATCCGGCCTAGACACACAGTTCGGGACCCCCTACCCGAGATCCGCCGGTTTTGACATCGACAAACGCTTTCTTTGGGTCAGGCAGGGCGGAGCGCCACGACGGTCACAGTTCGAAATCTCGATCTGTCATCTGCGGCCGTTCCTGGTCAGACATGTGATCAGACGAATCCTGGACATCGGCTCCGGGTGGTCAATCTCAGACGTTGGATTGGAAACTTGTGGAACCGGGTAGAGCAGGCAGCGAACCCTAAGTTCAATCGTTCCTTCGCGGCTGTCGTCATCTCCCCAGCAATGATGCGCGGCGACCCATCTGCGCCGTCGGGCACCTCCACCGGCCACCAGCAAAATCCGACTTCAAGCTCCTCTCAGCAAAATGCTTCTCCGTCGGGAGGCGCTCCTGGCTTCGCTCCGGGGGTTTACCAGCCGGTGCAGGTTGCGCAACCCTATGCGCTACCGGGAACTTTCGCGCCGGTGCAACAACAACCGGTGCAGCAGTCCACGTCGTATCAGGCGCCATTCCAGCAGCAGTTTTTTGGTACCTCGGGTCAGTTCGTGCCACAACTGTTGTATCTGAACGAAATATGCCCTAGAGGCAAAAATAAAGTTATTGTTTATTTCCTTATATCATGATAAATGTTTATTATTCATGCTAGAATTGTATTAACCGGAAACATAATACATGTGTGAATACATAGACAAACATAGTGTCACCAGTATGCCTCTACTTGACTAGCTCGTTGATCAAAGATGGTTGAGTTTCCTAGCCATATACATGAGTTGTCATTTGATTAACGGGATCACATCATTAGGAGAATGATGTGATTGACTTGACCCATTCCGTTAGCTTAGCACTTGATCGTTTAGTATGTTGTTATTGCTTTCTTCATGACTTATATATGTTCCTATGACTATGAGATTATGCAACTCCCGTTTACCGGAGGAACACTTTGTGTGCTACCAAATGTCACAATGTAACTGGGTGATTATAAAGGTGCTCTACAGGTGTCTCCGAAGGTACTTGTTGAGTTGGCTTATTTCGAGATTAGGATTTGTCACTCCGATTGTCGGAGAGGTATCTCTGGGCCCTCTCGGTAATGCACATCACTATAAGCCTTGCAAGCAATGTGACTAATGAGTTAGTTGCAGGATGATGCATTACGGAACGAGTAAAGAGACTTGCCGGTAATGAGATTGAACTAGGTACTGAGATACCGACGATCGAATCTCGGACAAGTAACATACCGATGACAAAGGGAACAACGTATGTTGTTATGCGGTTTGACCGATAAAGATCTTTGTAGAATATGTAGGAGCCAATATTAGCATCCAGGTTCCGCTGTTGGTTATTGACCGGAGATGTGTCTCGGTCATGTCTACATAGTTCTCGAACTCGTAGGGTCCGCACGCTTAATGTTTGGTGACGATTTGTATTATGAGTTATGTGATTTGATGTACCGAAGGTAGTTCGGAGTCTCAGATGAGACCGGGGACATGACGAGGAGTCTCGAAATGGTTGAGATGTAAAGATCGATATATTGGACGACTATATTCGGACATCGGAAAGGTTCCGAGTGATTCGGGTATTTTTCGGAGTACCGGAGAGTTACGGGAATTCGTATTGGGCCTTAATGGGCCATACGGGAAAGGAGAGAAAGGCCTCAAAAGGTGGCCGCACCCCTCCCCATGGTCTGGTCCGAATTGGACTAGGGACGGGGGGGGGGGGGCGCCCCCTTCCTTCCTTCTCCTTTTCCCTTCCCTTTTCATATTCCATGTGGGAGGAGGAATCCTACTAGGACTAAGGAGTCCTAGTAGGACTCCACTCTTCTGGCACGCCCTAGGGGCTGGCCAACTCCCCTCCTCCATCCTTTATATATGGGGTAGGGGGTACCTCTAGACACACAAGTTGATATGTTGATCTCTCCCAACTGTGTGTGGTGCCCCCCTCCACCACATTCCACCTCGGTCATATCGTAGCGGTGCTTAGGCGAAGCCCTGCGTCGGTAGCAACATCATCACCGTCATCACGCTGTCGTGCTGACGGAACTCTCCCTCAAAGCTCTGCTGGATCGGAGTTCGTGGGACGTCATCGAGCTGAACGTGTGCTGAACTCAGAGATGCCGTGCGTTCGGTACTTGGATCGGTCAGATCGTGAAGACGTACGACTACATCAACCGCGTTGTGCTAACGCTTCCGCTTTCGGTCTACGAGGGTACATGGACACACTCTCCCCTCTCGTTGCTATGCATCACCATGATCCTGCGTGTGCGTAGGATTTTTTTTTAAATTACTACGTTCCCCAACAGTGGCATCCGAGCCAGGTTTTATGCGTAGATGTTATATGCATGAGTAGAACACAAGTGAGTTGTGTGCGATACAAGTCATATTGCTTACCAGCACGCCATACTTTGGTTCGGCGGTATTGTTGGATGAAGCGGCCCAGACTGACATTACACGTATGCTTACGGGAGACTGGATCTACCGACATGCTTTGCACATAGGTGGCTGGCGGGTGCCAGTTTCTCCAACTTTAGTTGAACTGAGTGTGGCTACGCCCGGTCCTTGAGAAGGTTAAAACAACACTAACTTGACGAACTATCGTTGTGGTTTTGATGCGTAGGTAAGAACGGTTCTTGCTCAGCCCGTAGCAGCCACGTAAAACTTGCAACAGCAAAGTAGAGGACGTCTAACTTGTTTTTGCAGGGCATGTTGTGATGTGATATGGTCAAGACATGATGAGATATAAGTTGTTGTATGAGATGATCATGTTTTGTTGAAATTATCGGCAACTGGCAGAAGCCTTATGGTTGTCTCTTTATTGCATAAGATGCAAGTGCCAAATAATTGCTTTACTTTATCGCTATGCGATAGCAATAGTTGGCGAGACGACCATGTGATGACACATTGATATAGATCAAGATGATGGAGATCATGGTGTCATGCCGGTGACGATGGAGATCATGATGATGCTTTGGAGATGGAAACCAAAGGCACAAGATGATGATGGCCATATCATGTCACATATTTTGATTGCATGTGATGTTTATCTTTTATGCATCTTATTTTGCTTAGATCGACGGTAGCATTATAAGATGATCTCTCACTAAAATTCAAGGTATACGTGTTCTCCCTGAGTATGCACCGTTGCGAAAGTTTTTCGTGCTGAGACACCACGTGATGAGCGGGTGTGATAATCTCTACGTTCACATACAACGGGTGCAAAATAGTTGCACATGCGGAATACTCAGGTTAAACTTGACGAGCCTAGCATATGCAGATATGGCTTCGGAACACTGAGACCAAAAGGTCGAGCTTGAATCATATAGTAGATATGATCAACATAATGATGTTCACCATTGAAACTACTCCATCTCACGTGATGATCGGACATGGTTTAGTTGATTTGGATCACGTGATCACTTAGATGATTAGAGGGATGTCTGTCTAAGTGGGAGTTCTTAAGTAATATGATTAATTGAACTTTAAATTTATCATGAACTTAGTCCTGATAGTATTTGCATATCTATGTTGTAGATCAATAGCTTGCGATATAGCTTCCCGTTTATTTTTGATATGTTCCTAGAGAAAATAAAGTTGAAAGATGTTAGTAGCAATGATACGGATTGGATCCGTGATCTGAGGATTATCCTCATTGCTGCATAGAAGAATTGTGTCCTTGATGCACCACTAGGTGACAGACCTATTGCAGGAGCAGATGCACACGTTATGAACATTTGACAAAGCTCGGTATGATGACTACTTAATAGTTTAGTGCAGCATGCTTTACGGCTTAGAACCGGGACTTAAAAAACGTTTTGAATGCCATGGAATATATAAGATGTTCTGAGAGTTGAAATTGGTATTTCATACTCATGCCCGTGTCGAGAGGTATGAGACCTCTGCCAGTACTTTGCCTACAAGATGGAGGAGAATAGCTCAACCAGTGAGCATGCGCTCAGATTGTCTGAGTACTACAATCGCTTGAATCAAGTGGGAGTTAATCTTCCAGATAAAAAGGTGATTGACAGAGTTCTCTAGGCACTATCACCAAGTTACTGGAACTTCGTGATGAACTATAATATGCAAGGGATGACGAGATTAATTCCCAAGCTCTTCGCGTTACTCAAATCGGCGAAGGTAGAAATCAAGAATAGCATCAAGTGTTGATGGTTAACAAGACCACTAGTTTCAATAAAAGGGCAAAGGGAAAGAAAGGGAACTTCAAAGAAGAATAGCAAAGCAAGTTGCTGCTCCCATGAAGAAGCCCAAAGCTAGACCCAAGCCTGGAACTGAGTGCTACTACTGCAAAGGAAATGGTCACTGGAAGTGGAACTGCCCCTAGATACTTGGCAGATAAGAAGGATGGTATAGTGAACAAAGGTATATTTGATATACATGTTATTGATGTGTACCTTACTAGTATTTATAGAAAACCCCTCGGTATTTGATACTGGTTCAGTTGCTAAGAGTAGTAACTCGAAAAGGGAGTTGCAGAATGAACAGAAACTAGTTAAGGGTGAAGTGACGATGTGTGTTGGAAGTAGTTGCAAGAATGATATGACCATCATCGCACACTCCGTATACTTTCGGGATTAGTGTTAAACCTAAATAAATGTTATTTGGAGTTTGCGTTGAGCATGAATATGATTTGATCATGTTTTTTGCAATACGGTTATTCATTTAAAGTCAGAGAATAATTGTTGTTCTGTTTACATGAATAAAACCTTCGATGGTCATACACCCAATGAAAATAGTTTGTTGGATCTCGATCGTAGTGATACACATATTCATAATATTGAAGCCAAAAGATGCAAAGTTAATAATGATAGTGCAACTTATTTGTGGCACTGCCGTTTAGGTCATATTGGTGTAAAGCGCATGAAGAAACTCCATCCCGACGGGCTTTTGGAATCACTTGATTATGAATCACTTGATGCTTGCGAACCATGCCTCATGGGCAAGATGACTAAGACTCCATTCTCTGGAACAATGCAGCGAGCAACAGACTTGTTGGAAATAATACATACTGATGTATGCAGTCCGATGAGTGTTAAGGCTCGCGACAAGTATCTTTATTTTTTGACCTTCACAGATGATTTGAGCAGATATGGGTATATCTACTTGATGAAACATAAGTCTGAAACATTTGAAAAGTTCAAAGAATTTCAGAGTGAAGTGGAGAATCATCGTAACAAGAAAAATAAAAGTTTCTACGATATGATCGCAGAGGTAAAATATTTGAGTTACGAGTTTGGTCTTCAGTCAAAACAATGTGAAATAGTTTCACTACTCACGCCACCTGGAACACCACAGTGTAATGGTGTGTCCGAATGTCATAACGTACTTTTAGATATTGTGCGATCTATGATGTCTCTTACCGATTTACCACTACCGTTTTGGGGTTATGCATTAGAGATAGTTGCATTCACGTTAAATAGGGCACCATCTAAATCCGTTGAGATGACACCGTATGAACTATGGTTTGGCTAGAAACCTAAGCTGTCGTTTCTTAAAGTTTGGGGTTGTGATGCTTATGTGAAAAAGTTTCAGCCAGATAAGCACAAACCTAAATCGGAAAAGTGCATCTTCATAAGATACCCAAAGGAAACTGCTGGGTACACCTTCTATCACAGATCCGAAGGCAAGACATTTGTTGCTAAGAATGGATCCTTTCTAGAGAAGGAGTTTCTCCCGAAAGAAGTGAGTGGGAGGAAAGTAGAACTTGATGAGGTAACTGTACCTACTCCCTTATTGGAAAGTAGTTCATCACAGAAATCTGTTCCTGTGACTCCTACACCAATTAGTGAGGAAGCTGATGATGATGATCATGTAACTTCAGATCAAGTTACTATCGAACCTCATAGGTAAACCAGAGTGAGATCCGCACCAGAGTGGTACAATAATCCTATTCTGGATGTCATGTTACTTGACCATGACGAAGCTACGAACTATGAGGAAGCGATGATGAGCCCAGATTACACGAAATGGTTTGAGACCATGAAATCTGAGATGGGATGCATGTATGAGAACAAAGTATGGACTTTGATTGACTTGCCCAATGATCGGTGAGTCATTAAGAATAAATGGATCTTCAAGAGGAAGATGGACGCTGATAGTAGTGTTACTATCTACAAAGCTCGAATTGTCGCAAAAATGTTTTCGACAAGTTCAAGGTGTTGACTACAATGAGATTTTCTCACTCATATCGATGCTTAAAATCTGTCTGAATCATGTTCGCAGTTGCCGCATTTTATGAAATCTGGCAAATGGATGTAAAAACTATATTCCTTCATGGATTTCTTAAAAGAAGAGTTGTATATGATGCAATCAGAAGGTTTTGTCGATCCTAAAGGTGCTAACAAAATGAGCAAGCTCCAGCGATCCATCTATGGACTGGTGCAAGCATCTCGGAGTTGGAATATACGCTTTGATGAGTTGATCAAAGCATATGGTTTTATACAGACTTGCGGTGAAGCCTGTATTTACAATAAAGTGAGTGGGAGCACTACAACATTTTTGATAAGTATATGTGAATGACATATTATTGATCGGAAATAATGTAGATTTTTTCTGTAAAGCATAAAGGAGTGTTTGAAAAAGGTTTTTCAAAGAAAGACCTCGATGAAGCTGCTTACATATTAAGCATCAAGATCTATAGAGATAGATCAAGATGCTTGATAAGTTTTTTCAATGAGTACATACCTTGACAAGATTTTGAAGTAGTTCAAAATGGAACAGTCAAAGAAAGAATTCTTACATGTGTTACAAGGTGTGAAATTGAGTGAGACTCAAAGCCCGACCACGACAGAAGATAGAAAGAGAATGAAAGTCATTCCCTATGCCTCAGCCATAGTTTCTATAAAGTATGCCATGTTGTATACCAGATCTATTGTATACCCTACACTGAGTTTAGCAAGGGAGTACAATAGTGATCTAGGAGTAGATCACTGGGCAGCGGTTAAAATTATCCTTAGTGGAATAAGGAAATATTTCTCGGTTACGGAGGTGATAAAAAGAGTTCGTCGTAAAGAGTTACGCTGATGCAAGCTTTTTAGATCGATCTAGATGACTCTAAGTCTCGATCTGGATACATATTGAAAGTGGGAGCAATTAAGTAGAGTAGCTCAATGCAGAGCATTGTAGACATAGAAATTTGTGAAATACATACGAATATGAATGTTGCAGACCCATAGGCTAAACTTCTCTCACAAGCAAAACATGATCACTCTTTGGGTGTTAATCACATAGCGATGTGAACTAGATTATTAACTCTAGTAAACCCTTTGGGTATTAGTCACATGGAGATGTGAACTAATCAAATAAAGATGTGAACTAGATTATTGACTCTAGTGCAAGTGGGAGACTGAAGGAAATATGCCCTAGAGGCAATTATAAAGTTATTGTTTATTTCCTTATATCATGATAAATGTTTATTATTCATGCTAGAATTGTACTAACCAAAAACATAATACATGTGTGAATACATAGACAAACATAGTGTCACTAGTATGCCTCTACTTGATTAGCTCGTTGATCAAAGATGGACGAGTTTCCTAGCCATAGACATGAGTTGTCATTTGATTAACGGGATCACATCATTAGGAGAATGATGTGATTGACTTGACCCATTCCGTTAGCTTAGCACTTGATCATTTAGTATGTTGCTATTGCTTTCTTCATGACTTATACAGGTTCCTATGACTATGAGATTATGCAACTCCCATTTACCGGAGGAACACTTTGTGTGCTATGAAACGTCACAATGTAACTGGGTGATTATAAAGGTGCTCTACAGGTGTCTCCAAAGGTACTTGTTGAGTTGGCGTATTTCGAGATTAAGATTTGTCACTCCGATTGTCGGAGAGGTATCTCTGGGCCCTCTCGGTAATGCACATCACTATAAGCCTTGCAAGCAATGTGACTAATGAGTTAGTTGCAGGATGATGCATTATGGAACGAGTAAAGAGACTTGCCGGTAACGAGATTGAACTAGGTATTGAGATACTGACGATCAAATCTCGGGCAAGTAACATACAGATGACAAAGGGAACAACGTATGTTGTTATGCGATTTGACCGATAAAGATCTTCATAGAATATGTAGGAGCCAATATGAGCATCCAGGTTCCGCTATTGGTTATTGACCGGAGATATGTCTCGGCCATGTCTACATAGTTCTCGAACCCGTAGGGTCTGCACGCTTAACGTTTGGTGACCATTTGTATTACGAGTTATGTGATTTGATGTACCGAAAGTAGTTCGGAGTCCCGGATGAGATCGGGGACATGGCGAGGAGTCTCGAAATGGTCGAGACATAAAGAACGATATATTGGACGACTATATTCGGAGATCGGAAAGGTTCCGAGTGATTCGGGTATTTGTCGGAGTACCGAAGAGTTACGGGAATTCGTATTGGGCCTTAATTGGCCATACGGGAAAGGAGAGAAAGGCCTCAAAAGGTGGCCGCACCCCTCACCATGGTCTGGTCCGAATTGGACTAGGGAGGGGGGGTGCCCCCTTCCTTCCTTCTCCTTTTCCCTTCCCTTTTTCCTATTCCATGTGGGAGGAGGAATCCTACTAGGAGGACTCCACACTTCTAGAGCCCTAAGGGCTGGCCGGCCTCCCCTCCTCCATCCTTTATATACGGGGGCAGGGGGGCACCTCTAGACACACAAGTTGATCTGTTGATCTCTCCCAACCGTGTGCGGTGCCTCCCTCCACCATATTCCACTTCGGTCATATTGTAGCGGTGCTTAGGCGAAGCCCTGCGTCGGTAGCAACATCATCACCGTCATCACGCCGTCGTGCTGACGAAACTGTCCCTCGAAGCTCTGCTGGATCGGAGTTCGTGGGACGTCATCGAGCTGAACGTGTGCTGAACTCGGAGGTGCCGTGCGTTCGGTACTTGGATCGGTCGGATCGTGAACACGTACGACTACATCAACTGCGTTGTGCTAATGCTTCCGCTTTCGGTCTATGAGGGTACGCGGAGACACTCTCCCCTCTCGTTGCTATGCATCACCATGATCCTGCGTGTGCGTAAGATTTTTTTTGAAATTACTACGTTCCCCAACAGTATCTTCTTCAACCAACATGTGGCTTCGCGCAGCAACATCAGCAGTCGGCAGCGTTTCAACCCGCGATGAACACTTATGTGCAGCATCATGGTACTCCCGCCGGGGTGCAAATGGCTCCCAGCTTCAACGCCAGGCCGCCAAACAACTCTTCTGCCACCGGGGGCCCTGCTGCTGCACGACCTCGCAAGCGGAAGGGAAGCAAGGGTGGTCGTCATAAGATGCTCCAGGGAGCAGCCCTGCGATCTACTAGTCCCCCACCCGTGGTCCCTATGATGCCACCACCAGTGCAAGTGCCTGCCTTGGCCTCTTCGTCTATGATGGTAGCGGGTCACGGCCAATACTCACATATGCAGCTGGGACCAATGCAACCATAGCCTACACCTACGATTCAACCTTCAGGGGCAGCCGAGGGTGCAGCAATTCCTAAGAAGGTGTGGTGCTCTAAGTGCCAGTCTGCAGGGCACACAAATGATGACTGCGAGACACAACAGTTTTGTTTCATTTGCAACAAGACTAATCACCCGATGACTTTGCAGCACTGTCCTGCTCTCAAGATGCCGAAGCCAGTGGTGATGCTGTGTGGTTATGGAACTGAAAGTATGGCCTTCTTTCAGATGCCCGACAATGTCTACAGGGAGGATCTTGCACCACAAGATTCACTGACGGCGTCGGTATCTATTTCTGGTGGCTCTATAACTCCCAGTATCGTGGAGGAAGAGGTTGCTAAGATTGCTCAGTACCAACTACAGTGGACGTGGGAGGCCATACCGCATGGCCAGGACGCTTTTCCCATGTCCTTACCGAGTGAGGAAGTTCTACACAGGGTGACTGGGTTTGTAGTTTTCATCAAGTCTCACAATGTCACTATCGAGTTTAAGCCTTGGAAGCCAGAGGAGATACCACACTGTTTCGAGCTGATACCTATTTGGGTCCACGTGCATGGGGTGCCTCACGCTCTCCGACACTTCTTGGGTCTTTGGGCGGTTGGCTCGGTGTGCGCTACTCTTGATGTCGATCTTCTCTGTTTACGTTGGAGAGGAATTGTTCATATCCAGGTAGCAGTGCTGAACCTTGATGCTTTCAAAAGCAGCACAATTGACTCTCTCTCCATTGATGTGGTGGTTCAAAGAAAAGGTTATGAGTTCCGGTACAGTCTAGAAAAATCAGACTTCCAGGTTGATAGTGATTTTGTGCCTCGAGTCTGGGAGCACGACGATGATCCAGGGGGCGACAAGGGGCATGACAGGGAGGATACAGTGAAGAGCAACGATCCAAGCAAGAGGTCCAAACCCACTTCATCTCCCAACAACCCTTTGGCCCTTCCTACCACGGGCGGAGTGGTGCCCATGTAGATGGCCATTGCTGTCACACCGCCGAACCCTCATCGAGGTCTTCCTGCCACAGCTGCTTCTTCGTCATTAAAGGGGTCTTCTTCGATGGTGCCGGCTACCTCGTCTAAGGCTGCTCCTCCGACGATGTTGGCTCCCCTGTCTTTGGCACCGCCGACTCCGACTCACTGGTCGGCACCGCCTCTCGATGAGGGGAGTCACGCGTGCCCTATACCTGAGGGGGTGATTGCGAGCGCTGCATCATCGCCACCGTCGCCTGCACCTGACTCTCTGACTCGTCGGGTAGTGATCTTCTCCCCGTCCGTTCGAGCTGGCCAGGAGTCGGCCATGGCGGAGCTGCGAGCGTTGTCATATACTCCTCCATCACTGGGGGGGGGGGTCGGCATCTGGACTCTAGGAGGTTGAGGAGCAGCCCATACGATCTTCTTCTTCATCGCTGCAGTAGTCTACTCCGCCTCTCGGGGTCGCCGGGATGTCTTCTTCATCACCGCAGCAGACTACTCTGCCTCTCGGGATCGCCGGGATGGGCTCGGTGGCTGATGTTTCTCCTTCGCCCCTGAGGCGCATCAGGTGTCATTACGTCAGGACTGACGATTCAGCAGCCGCCGATGAGGACTCTATGGTGAAGTCCATGCGTAGGACGGCTGTCCGCAACCTCGACTTCGAAGGTACCCCTTCTCGCAAATCTTTTATATCTTTTGATAAATCCAAAGTATCTTCAAATATCACTAGACTTGGAGTGTCACTAGGACGTAATGAGAAAGAGATAGATTTTTCGGTTAAGGCTCTTAAACAAGTGGAGTTCGACCAGCTTATGGTTGCTCCTAAATTGTCGAGCTTTGTTGACCCTCTAATGTTAGATGAGGAGGATGAGGATGCTGACGCCAGTCACGAAGGCAAGCTTATCTCTCATTTGGTTAAAGACATGACTGAAGTAGACCTTGACGATACTGTACGCGACACTACACTTTGTGAGCTTGTCGCGTCGGTGCGTAAGAATAAGTCTAACTTAGCAAAGAAAAGAGGAAGCTCTTCTAAGAAGGCGAAGGTCTCTAAACAAAAAATTGGTTCAACATGAGAGGCATGTTTTGGAATAGTAGAGGTCTTGGTGACTTGGCTAAACACAAGCCGTTTGTGTAAAGGATCATGCGTTGGACTTTGTAGCTATCACTGAGTCAGGCAAACGTGATTTTCCAACACGTACTCTGGACCACTTTTCATGTGGTTTTGATTATGAATGGAACGTATTGCCACCGACCGGGAGGTCCGGTGGAATATTGCTAGGTATTAACTCTACTTACTTGCAACTATTGTCCACGTCAAAGGGGGAGTATCATATCAAATTCCACCTTCGAAACAAGTCCGACAACTTCCTTTGGAGTCTGGTGGCTATATATGGCGCCGCTCAAGAGGAGTTTAAGTCTGCATTTCTAAAAGAACTTGTTAATACCTGTCGAGACAATCCCCACCCCATGTTAATTGGGGGGGGGGGATGTTAATATCCTTCGATATCAACAGGAAAAAACAATGACCGGTTTGATACTAGGTGGCCTTTCCTCTTTAATGTTGTTATTGACAGCCTGGATCTGAGGGAGATCATGATGTCTGGTCGTCAGTATACCTGGGCCAATAACCGATCAGTGCCAACATTTGAAAAACTTGACCAAGTGCTAGTTACCACCGATTGGGAATATAAATATCCCCTAGCATCGGTTCGGGCACTAGAACGAATTGAGGCCTTATCGGATCACGCTCCTTTGCTAACCGATTTTGGACAACCAATCCCAAGTTCTAACCATCACCAGTTTAAATTTGAACTGGGATGGTTCACTAGAGAGGGATTTCATGACCTTGTTAAGAAAGTGTGAGCGCGTCAACCTAGTGGTAACACACCCATTCAACGATGGAACAATCGAATTCGCGCCTTGCGCCGATTCCTTCGTGGATGTGCCAAGCATATTGCTGGCACTTACAAAAAATAAAAACAGCGGCTATCTACCTTAATCGATTCCCTTGATAAAATAGCGGAGGTGATGCCTTTGTCTGCTGTTGAGATTGAGCAAAAAGCAATCTAAATGAGCAGATTGCCCGCCTATTGCGCGAGGAAGAGATTAAATGGTACCAATGTTGCAAGGAGGATTCGCTTGTGCAAGGTGATGATAATACGAAATACTTTTAAATGCTTGCCAATGGCAGACATAGAAAGAAACACATATTCGCCCTTGACCAGGAGGAAGGCCGAATTGAGGGAGACACACCACTTAGAACTTTCATTACTAAGTATTACAAGGAGCTTTTTGGACCTTCAGCTGAAACAAATTTTCAGTTGGATGAATCTGATACTCATGACATTCCTCAAGTTACGGAAGCGGAAAATGAATTCCTAACCTCCCCGTTCTTTGAGGAGGAAATTCAAACCGCGGTGTTTCAAATGGAACACAACAAAGCTCCGGGATTGGATGTCTTTCCCAAAGTTCTATCAATGTTTTTGGGACGTGATTAAGGCAGACTTGGTTCCGTTGTTTGACCAACTGCATACTGAAGACCTTGATATTTCTCATTTAAACTTTGGGGAAATTATCCTATTGCCTGAGATTAAGGAGGCTAATCGTATTCAACAATATCGACCGATTTGCCTTCTGAATGCAAGTTTAAAATCTTTACGAAGGTCGCAACTAGTCGGTTGAACGGGGTGGCTGACCATGTCGTAAAGCCCACTCAAACAACATTTATGCAAGGCCGCAACATATTAGATGGAGTGGTCGTCCTGCATGAAACTATAATGAGCTTCACCGGAAAAAGTTGAATGGTGTCATTCTTAAAACAGATTTTTAAAAAGCCTATGATAAAGTTAAGTGGCCCTTTCTGTTGCAAACTTTGCACATGAAGGGTTTTCACCAAAATAGTGTCATTGGATAGAGAGCTTTGTTTCTAGAGGCAGTGTGGCCATAAAAGTTAATGATGACATTGGCAACTATTTTCAGACAAGGAAGGGGCTTCGCCAAGGGGACCCCACCTCTCCTATTTTGTTTAACATTGTGGCCGACATGCTAGCTACCCTTGTTGAGCGGGCTAAGCTGGACGGTCAAATTAGTGGTTTCATTCCACACTTGGTAGAAGACGGTCTATCTATTCTACAATATGCGAATGACACTATCCTTTTCTTGGATCATGACCTAGACAAGGCAAGAAATCTCAAGTTGCTCTTATGTGCTTTTGAGGAACTTTCTGGTCTCAAAATTAATTTTCATAAGAGCGAACTCTTTTGCTTTGGTGATGCTGCAGAATCAGCACCTGAGTATGTTGAGATTTTTGGATGTCAGCTCGGGCAGTTTCTGATTCTATATCTGGGTATTCCCATACACTATCGGTGTTTAACTATCGCTGAGTGGAAGCATGTGGAAGAGAGACTTGAGAAACGTCTAGTCAGTTGGAAGGCCAAACTCTTGTCTTACGGGGGATGTTTGATCTTGATCAACTCTGTCCTAAGCAACATGGTTCTATATGTGTTGTCATTCTTCCACCTACCGAAAGGGGTTCTCCGGCGACTAGACTACTTTAGATCCAGATTTTTTTGGCAGTGCAATAATGAATCCAAGAAATATCGACTGGCTAGGTGGAGCGTATTATGCAAACCTAAAAGTCAAGGGGGGTTGGGAATTCAAGACCTTGAGATAAAAAACATTGCTCTTCTCAGCAAGTGGGTTTACAAACTACTCTCTTAGAATGGAGTATGGCAGGAAATCATTCGCAACAAGTATGTGGGATCCAATGCCATTTCTCAAGTTCATTGGAAACCTGGGGATTTACATTTTTGGAGTGGCGTGATGAAGGTCGAGGAATTCTTTTTCCAATTTGGGACCTTCTCGGTTAGGGACAGTTCTCAGGTTCGATTCTGGGAAGACACCTGGCTAGGGAACAACCCAGTAATGGTGCAATATCCGGGCTTGTACAGGATTTTCAAACATAAATTTGTCACGATCAAACAAGTTTTAGGACAACAAAACCCCGATATTTCTTTCCGTAGGGACCTTCTTGGCCCTCGCCTGGCAACATGGAATGAATTACTCACTCGCCTGGAGGACATTCAACTATCAGGTGAGCCGAACGTCTTTCGATGGAACTTGCATCAGAATGGCAAATTTTCTGCCAAATCCATGTATGATGCAATGGTTCATTGTGATGTTCCAGTTGATAACAGGAAATTGTGGAAGCTCAAAATTCCTCTAAGAGTGAAGATTTTCCTCTGGTTTCTACATAGAGGAGTCATCCTAACTAGAGACAATCTGGCACGATGAAACTGGCATGGTTCTAAGACATGTGTCTTTTGCCAACATGACGAGACTATTAGACAATTATTCTTTGAGTGCAAATTTGCTCGGGCAGTTTGGGCCATAGTTCAAGTAGCTTCTAATCTATACCCACCACGTAGTGCATGGAATATGTTCGGCAACTAGTTGCAGGGTATTGATAAACAATTTTTTGCACATATTCTCGTGGGAGCGGCCTCCTTATGCTGGGCACTGTGATTTACCAGGAATGATGTGATCTTTAATAACAATGTTTGTACATGATGGTTCCGTACTTGGTCTATCCTGCAGAGGACGGATAACAGGGACCTTTTTATGATGGCGTCTACACGGCTGGAGCGTTCGGCCAGGGAGGTTTTCTACCCCCATGGATGGCGGTGTGATCTACGGATAGGATCTGCCGCTCCTTAGCCTCGACATGATTTATTTGCTTCGCATTGTACCGAATTATTTTTATTCTTAGGGCACTCTCGACTTTTTGGCTGTGTGCATCTAGCTATGCAGAGGCCAGACTTTCTTTTGATGCGATTGTATCACCTCAATATGTCTATTCAATGAAATGTCCTTTATAAAAAAAAATGATCAGATTTATTCATGAATCATCTTGAGTTTCTTGTGGTTTCTTTGCTTTATAATTAGTAGTCATATATGCTTTCTCATCTATATGTTGTTCTTTGGCCAAGTTTGATGCTTCGATCTTCACAGGGACTTGTGTATGATAATCGGTTCAATCTTGCATTGTTCTATCCCAGTGATAGAAAATGATCGGGCATGTATTGTATTGTTGCTGTTAAGGATAAAATGACGGTTTCTTTATCACGCTTGGATAGTTATTTTATTCTCTACATTATGTCATCATACTTATTGGAATGTTTCGTTTATTAAGAACTTAATACCTCGAGATGCATGCTTAATTTAGTCGTTGTGTGCACACAACGACAAACCCTAACCTCGCCATCCAATGAAGATGACATGTATCTATGCCGGGGCTCCGTCAACTATGTCCAGATGGACGAACTCGAGGAAAACCGGGGCCCGAAAGATAAACTTGAAAAAGAAACGCCGCCGTCCGCCTGAGTGCCAGTCCTATGAGGACTAAAAAATTCTTACCTAAATTACTTGCCGGAGCGAAGACAGCAGGATTTCCCTCCCCAGCGCCGATCGCCGGAGCAACAGGCAGAAGGGAGGTGAATCCACGTGCTCGCCTACAAAGCCTAGAGGGAAGACTTTACCCTGGCTGCCGAGGGGAAGGGGAACAATGCTTGGAGAAAAAGTTGTAGTTGCATTTTTGAGATTCTAAGAATAGTAATGACATTTCTCAAAACCATGAACTTTATAGTGGCATATGTTAAATCCTAACAATGGTCCATGAGAAGTGGACCCATGGAGTATGGGTATGTCGTTATCCTACATTCCTTCCAGCGTCATAAGAAAATGGTCCACCATCGAGGAGGTAGGAAACTTGCAAGTATTTGCATGACACAGGCGATAACCCAAAGGGAATGGCGAGAGTGTTAGTGGGAGTTTCAAAATCTAGCGCGCACACAGCTTGCAAGAGGCTCACAATGTCATGTTTGCATGATCAAAGGCGATAACTTAGAGGTAATGATGAGGTTAGTGCCAAGTTTTAAATGTACCGGGCTGGGCACATTTGCTTGTCCTTGTCCTTCACCTTGTACCGAAAAGAAATGCTCCTGTCTTGGTCACAATTTTCTCCAGTTCTTTTTTCCCCGTTGTTCTTGTTCTTGAATTTCAGGATTGGGGGATGAACCGGTTTCATGTTTTTGTTGGTTTCGTTGGAGGACCGCTGGAATGGAGTGCAGAGGGCATCCTGAAGGGATCACATACGTGGTGCTTTGTTCGAGTAATCGTGATGTGTCCTGGCTCCCTTGGTACCATACTGTAATTACTCAGCAACATAATCGGTACTTAGTAACAAGGAGGAATTATACAGCGACAACCCAGAGGTGTGTGGGTAACAATATGCCCCTGCGGACGAATACTTAGTAGTACAAAACAGACCATTATAATTGGTCCACGGATACACCTTTTTCACGAATTATTTTCAGCCGTCTTGAGTAACCTAACAAATGCGGGCTTTCTTGAATCTAACCTGGACAGTTAATAAATGAAGCCGTCTCTAAAATTCATGGACTAGGTCCTTAGGGCATCTTGAACGGCAACCCATAAATTTTCTCCCACATCAGTCTATGAACAGAGGGAACTAGTCTGTGGACACGGATGCGGGAGACCGACATCCAATTCTAGCCGCATACATTTTCACAACAATTCAAACTAACCGGACAAAATTCTATCAAACACGGAAACATAATGGATTCCATTTTAACAAGATGGATCTCATCTAAGGATTTCATTACATTTAGATCAACCAAGCGGAGCTCGTCTGGCTAGGTCTAAATGATCGCCGGCGCCCGTTCCCGTGTCCGGCCATGAACCAAGAGAACTGAAGCTTCACCGTCTCTAGCTCTGCCTTGACACTCTCCAGTTCCGTCTCCGTAACCTCCTTCTCCGGAGGCCTGAAAATGAAGTTGTCCGCCTCCACATCACCGCTAAGCGACTAACCGGCCGAAGATGTTTAGCCCACCAAGCTTGGCGTTGACTGGCGGGGAGGAGCAGTGGCCTTCCTGGGACCAGAACGGTGGCGACCCACTGTTGTGCAGTACTCTTCCTCACTGCCGGCGGCGCTCGCGGACATGCCGACTTCTTCATGGGGGCGGCGGGACGTGGCCTCGGCGTTGTCCCCCTCCTCATCGAACACCGCCTCACTCGTGTCGTCATCGCTCTCCTTGCCGGCGGCCGCCACCTCTGCCACCCGCTGCCGGTACCGCCGGTGGGCGAGGTGCATCTTACGGGCGGAGCGGTAGGACTCAGGCAGCCCCTCCTACTCCGCCAGCTCCGCGTCCGGCGCGACCGCCTTGCCGACGATGACCTGCTCCTCCGCCTGTAGATGCTCCTGGAGAAGGTCGTGGTTGTAGTTGGCGTTGGCATGCGCTTCGCGGAACTGCTCCTCCCGCACCATGTCCATATAATGGGCACGGGCCTCGCCGATGGTCATGGTGCAATGCACTGGAGAGGGTGGAGTAGAGGAGGAGGGTGCCTCGGAGGAAGAAGAGGGTGACGCTGGCTCGTCGGAGGAGGCGTCCTCCATTTGCACGTCCTTCGGTTGCCTGATGGCCAGCCAGTCGGCAGCAATAGCGGCCATGGCCTTCTTCTGCTTGACGTCAATCCGTCCTAGAGAGCTTTGGTGGCGGAGGGATCCATGGCGGGGAGTGGTGCAGAGTCGGATGACTGTGGTTACGGCCGGGGAACCGGGGCAGTGCTTTATATAGCACCGGTGGGCGGCAGAAGGACAGACGGGTGGCGCCGGAGGAGATGCCTCGACAATTGTGTGCCATCAGTGTAGGCGGTAGCCGCATAGACGGGCGGCCATCGTGTCGTTTGAACGCGCGGTAGTCGCCTGCACCAGGAAGCGGCACAAAAAGCGCTCTTTCGGCTGGCGCGCCGCTTCAATGCCGATACCAGTGGACGGTCACGTTCTCTCTGGCCGAGCATGAATGCGGGCGCTGACGCTTTGGAGCGACGCTGACCAAAAACACGCGGGAGGGAGAGGGGTTTTTGGTGGGCTAGGACGGTCAGGAGCGGGCTTGGGATCATCCGGACTCCCGCAAACCTCCCCCACTTTTGTGTCAGGTTTGCGGGAGAAAACATGTCTAGACCGTGCTGTAGACCGATACAAGACCGTGTTGGATGACTTTCGTGATCTGAACAGCGTGATCCAGACAGTTGTGAAAGATTTGAGGGTCGCGTTGAAGATACCTTCTTAAACAAACTTATTGTACAAGGTCCTTTCTGGTGGAACCTAATCACCTGGCCTCAAGTCTCAGACTTGACACGGGTGGTCACATTTTTCTGGATTTATTACATACTCTTCATCATTCTTCTTGTAGCGGTATGGCATGCTCATCGACTATGAGGCGTCTATCACCACATCATCAATTTTAAGATGTGTTCTTAGGGTGAGTGTGTGTGCCTACTTGTAAGAGTCCGCGTCTGTATTGTGTTTCTAAAAAAACTAAGGACATTTTCATCCCCCTAATTTGCGCCCATTTTCATCATTACCTCTAAAAATAGTGTTCAACTTTTCCCCTTTTCCATAAAAGTGCTTATGGAAAACACCTCTGTGCCGTTTTCGTTCGGTGAAAGGCCTTTGTTTGTAGTGTACAAATAATCATGCACTGTTGGACACGTTGTTTGTATATACTCACTTTGAATTATTGAACGTTATACAAACCCTCATATCAAGTGCGCAACGCCCCCAATGACGTGCAACCATATGTCTTAAAGATGCACGTCCTCTCGTGAGTTCGATAACTCACGGTCACTCCTTAGGGAAAGAGACTAATACCTTTTATGCTATCCGTTATCGAATCACCAAAGGGACTCATTAGGCGAACACGCCCCCAACAGTCTGAGTTATGATGGATATAAAATGAAATGTTGAACATGGTTCTCGACATGTAGTATCATTGCATGTTGGCATGGTGCATACTATGTTGTGCATGAGCCGTCTGAAGGAAATATGCCCTAGAGGCAATAATAAAGTTGTTATTTATATTTCCTTATATCATGATAAATGTTTATTATTTATGTTAGAATTGTATTAACCAGAAACTTAGTACATGTGTGAATACATAGACAAACAGAGTGTCCCTAGTATGCCTCTACTTGACTAGCTCGTTAATCAAAGATGGTTAAGTTTCCTAGCCATAGACATGTGTTGTCATTTAATGAACGGGATCACATCATTAGAGAATGATGTGATGGGCAAGACCCATCCGTTAGCTTAGCATAATGATCGTTTAGTTTTATTGCTATTGCTTTCTTCATGACTTATACATGTTCCTCTGACTATGAGATTATGCAACTCCCGAATACCAGAGGAACACCTTGTGTGATATCAAACGTCACAACGTAACTGGATGATTATAAAGATGCTCTACAGGTGTCTCCAATGGTGTTTGTCGAGTTGTCATAGATAGAGATTAGGAGTTGTCACTCCGTGTATCGAAGAGGTATCTCTGGGCCCTCTCGGTAATGCACATCAGTATGAGCCTTGCAGGCAATGTGACTAATGAGTTAGTTATGAGATGATGCATTACGGAACGAGTAAAGAGACTTGTCGGTAACGAGATTGAACTAGGTATGATGATACCGACGATCAAATCTCGGGCAAGTAACATACCGATGACAAAGAGAATGACATATGTTGTTATGCGGTTTGACCGATAAAGATCTTCATAGAATATGTAGGAGCCAATATGAGCATCCAGGTTCCGCTATTGGTTATTGATCGGAGATGTGTCTTGGTCATGTCTACATAGTTCCCGAACCCGTAGTGTCGTGGAATTGTCACGGCAGATGTCCTAGTGTGAGGACTTAGTCCTGAGGCTAACACATCTATGTGGTAGCTTGAGAGGGGTTGAGCGGAATCGAGAGATGCAACACAAGACAGGGATTTAGACAGCTTCGGGCCCCAGGAAACATCATCCGGTAACAACCCTACATGCTGTTTGTGGGTAGGTCTCATTATCATCACGAGGGAGTCGCCGTAAACCGGCTCTCCCAGTTATGTCTATCCCTAAAGATTATTCTTCCCCTTTACGGGGCGCCCTGCCCCTCCTTATATATGTTGAAGGGGCGGGTTACATGTAGAGTCCATCTTGGACTAAGACTTAAACTATTCTAACTTCTCTTCATGGGCTTCATAACGTCTTGGGCTTCATAACGTCTCGGGCTTCATAACCCCAAGCGACTCTATCTACCGGGTTATGACTGTCAACCAGTTATCACTGTCTGCCGGGTTATGACTATCAACTAGTTATCATTGTCTGCCGGGTTATGACTGCCTGTCGATTCATGATGGTCTACCGTTTTATGATGATCTGCTGAGTTATCATCTGACTTAACTCCTGCTGGGTTATCATCTGACTTAACTCCTGCCGGGTTATCATCTGACTTAACTCCTGCCGGGTTATCATCTGACTTAACTCCTGCCGGGTTATCAAGTACCAGCCGGGTTATAACTCCGGCCGAGTCATACCGCGGGGTATATCCCCAACATTAGCCCCCCCAGTTTAATTTGGATTTATCCATGTTAAACTGATCCTGAGCATCCTTAAATCCTTGTCATTTCCTTCTAGAAAATCCGGGTCAATTGGCCAGCTTCATAATCAATTTGTTGACATTGGTTTGTCACAGAAAAATATTGTGAAGAATAATTCATTTGACTCAGCTCCCAATGCTTTAACAGAAATATTGGTCCTTAAAATACTCATTTGATCTTCAGCCGGTTTAAGATGTAGAACTTGCCTGTTTAAGAATGTAGAACCTTGCCGGTTTAAGAATGTAGAACCTTGCCGGTTTAGAAATATTGATGGCACCGGGTCATAATTGCAGTTAACATCCAACTAGAAAATATACCTCTTATATGCCTATCACTTGTAGCCCCCAAGTCTTAAGAAGGTACCGTAGCAACAACTTAAGACTTGCTTCAATATAAATATCACAATCTTGAAAAATCCAATTTGTTCATCCCAGTCATTAGTCATAAATTGAGTATTCCATATATGTAGCCCCCAAGTGCCGGGCTGTCATGCTTGCAGCAACCTGGGACTTGTAATTACCTGATGCTCATAAAACTTCAACCAGTGTATCCCCCAAGGGCCGGGTCATTATGCAACAATGAGCAAGGACTTTATAAATATAATCATGTAAACTTTGAACAACAACGTGTATCCCCCAATGACCGGCTCAGTAAGATAATATTGACATGGGACTTGATATATACTTCAATGAAAATAACATCATATGATGTAACCCCCATCATGGGGCTTGAACCCACGTCCACAAGGTTAAGAGCCTTGTGCTTTACCAACTGAGCAGTGGACCCTTCAATATAATGGATTAAAAGTTTTGTACCTTGAATTGTTGACAGGAGCAATTGGTAGCCCCCATGGGCCGGCTCACTACGATGTGATGAGTCGGGTCTTAAATAAGGTGAGCAAATAATGACTTTGCATTAGCCCCCAAGTGTCATGGTGCATACCTGCAGCGACATGAGACTTGTGTATTTGATGTAATCCCAACTTGAATAATGTAGCCCCCAAGTGCCAGGTCGTAAGCCTGCAGTGACTCGGGACTATTCCTTCCATTGTAGAATAAATTATATCCATTGCACTGAAGCGACTTTAAAAACCTCAGTCATAATATTGGTTATTAATAACCATAATAAAAATCCAGCCGTTTTGGCTATTAAAGATTTGAATAATATAACCTGGTTTGACAACCGATTCCTGCCATATAAACCGGTATATCCGTGCCCATATGATACATGCTATGATGATGTAATGATGATGCAATGTATGACTTAATATATGATGATGTATGTGTATGATCAAGAGGGTTTAAGCTATGGTTCGGATACGACCAGAGCCCCCAAGTAGTCATAATTGTGGCATTGCGACGATCAAAAGGTGTAGCTATGGTTCGAATACGACCAAGCCCCCAAGTAATTTCCCTCGTGCCCTTATGCCTATCAAGAGGTGTAACTATGGTTCGAACCCATAGCCCCCAAGTGATTTCCCTGGTGGCCTTAAGCTTATCAAGAGGTGTAGCTATGGTTCGGATACGACCAAGCCCCCAAGTGTTTTCCCTGGTGCCCTTCTGCCTATCAAGAGGGTATAAGCAATGGTTCAGATACGACCAGAGCCCCCAAGTGATTTCCCTAGTGTCCTTAAGCCTATCAAGAGGTGTGGCTATGGTTCAAACATAGCCCCCAAGTGATATTGTGAGCTGTGCTCAAGGGATACCCATGTTTGAGCTGTGCTGTGCAGCAAACTCTCTTTGGCCCCTTATGATAATATTGGCTTGATAGCCGGATTACCGAAGTAACCAGAGCTATGCTCTTATGATAATATTGGCTTGATAGCCGGATCAAGAGGTGTAGCTATGGTTCGAATACGACCAAGCCCCCAACTGATACTGTGAGCTGTGCTCAAGGGGCACCTATGTTTGAGCTGTGCTTTGCAACAGACTCTCTTTGGTCCCTTTAATTTTTTCTGAGAACTCGAACTTGCGAGAGATTATTCTTTTTGAACCGGAAATTCTTAAACCGGATATTGAGAGCTTCAAAGCTTTGTGGGAGATAGCTTTCTCTTGAACCGGATTTTAAACCGGAATCCTTCTTTTTAAGCCGAAAATTTTCTGACGTCATTTAAATTTGCACCAATATGGCGGTTTAGGGTCCTGCATTAAATAACTTTGCAAGCCGGAGTAATTGCTCTTTTTAAAGAAAGCAAAATATAAAAATATATTGGATGGATTTCACATGATATATTAGGCCAGAAATTATCCACCGCGGAGTTGATGATCACCCCGGTAAAGCTGAAATCAATCACGGCCGAGCCGGCCGTGGGAACAGACAAATGAATCGGCCGCAACATTGTAAACCGGTGCAGACGAGCAAGTTGTCCTCCGCGTTGTAAACCGGTGCGGACGCGTGAACCGACCGTTCGTTCATCGGGTAATGTGACATGGAGGAGAACGCCGTTGGAGAACGTTGCCAGTGCATGCTCTATACCCGTAGTATAACAATAATTCTACCTGTATATAAAAACACCAATAGAGTAGTGTAATGGTTCTCAGAGAATTAAAATGTACTGATAAAATATATAGGAGGGATAACACCTGATTTTTTTGTCGGATGAATGCAGATGCTGGTGCCATGTAATACTGAATAGTATATGCACGTTGAGCTCCGCTGATGTGATGTAGCATAACATCCACATGACCTTCTTCTTGTTTTTTTGCATTGTTTGCACCACCACCCGTGTCCATATATGTTGGACTATAAACTACTGAGCCTTTGTAATCTTCAGGGAAAACAACTGGGCCACCGGGTTATCATCACTGCCAGTGCTGCTTTTCTTTTCTGTTCTCCAATTAGTAGAAGCACACGGGAGGAAATAGGGCCAGTTCGCAGCAAGGGAGGATCCTGCAGGTGCATAGGTAGCCGGGTTGGCGCTCAGCCGCGGCGGAACTGACGCTTCACGGAAACAGGCGGGTTAGATATCAGCAACGGGTACCAAACCCAGAACACAGGCACACCGACAATCTTTAGCTAACACTGCCACTCCTTTTGTGTGATCAGGAACACAGTTGATTTCAGTCGTGGATTTATTCCCACAATACCAATACTGGGTAAAAATGTCCAATGCTGGTAACTAACCAAGAATTCGGATATGGTATCAAACGCCAAGATGCGGTCGTAGCAGACCTGACCAAAGGTTGTTGAGAAACTTGGTGGAAAACGTGAAGACCGGCAAGTGCTGTAGGTAGCCGGGTCACGGTCGAGGCTCTTGCAGCAGATATGGTGTGTACTATGGTTGAATCTTCCACTCAGCGACACCGGGGCTGGCAATTTGCGGCAAGGGCGGCTGACTCTGATAAACCGGACGGCTATCCAACAACAGTTCTCCACAAGGCGATTTAGCACGGCCCCCATGGTGACTTAACACCAAGGCCAGTGACTCGGAGTGGAGTTGCCCGGCGGCGGCTTAGCAGTTTTTAAACGCGGCTCAGAGTGAGGCCGCTCCGGCGAGGTTGGCACAAGCCGACAGAAGACCGGAAACTTGGAGGTGTCTCTGAGCAATAGCCGTGTGACGCTGCGTCGGTTTGAGAGCGATGCCGCGGCGACCTGTAGTGGCGACTCAAGGCCGCAGTGGTGTAGTGGCGGTTCTGAAGGAAAGATGCCCTAGAGGCAATAATAAAGTTATTATTTATTTCCTTATATCATTATAAATGTTTATTATTCATGCTAGAATTGTATTAACTGGAAACATGATACATGTGTGAATTCATAGACAAACAGTATGTCACTAGTATGCCTCTACTTGACTAGCTTGTTGAATCAAAGATAGTTGAGTTTCCTAGCCATAGACATGAGTTGTCATTTGATTAAACGGGGTCACATCATTAGAGAATGATGTGATTGACTTGACCCATTCCGTTAGCATAGCACTTGATCGTTTAGTTTGTTGCTATTGCTTTCTTAATGACTTATACATGTTCCTATGACTATGAGATTATGCAACTCCCATTTACCGGAGGAACACTTTGTGTGCTACCAAACGTCACAACGTAACTGGGTGATTATAAAGGTCCTCTGCAGGTGTCTCCGAAGGTACTTGTTGGGTTGGCGTATTTCGAGATTAGGATTTGTCACTCCGATTGTCGGAGAGGTATCTCTGGGCCCACTCGGTAATGCACATCACTATAAGCCTTGCAAGCAATGCAACTAATGAGTTAGTTGCGGGATGATGTGTTACGGAACGAGTAAAGAGACTTTCCAGTAACGAGATTGAACTAGGTATTGAGATACCGACGATCGAATCTTGGGCAAGTAACATACCGATGACAAAGGGAACAACGTATGTTGTTATGCGGTTTGACCGATAAAGATCTTCGTAGAATATGTAGGAGCCAATATGAGCATCCAGGTTCCGCTATTGGTTATTGACCGGAGACGTGTCTCGGTCATGTCTACATAGTTCTCGAACCCGTAGGGTCCGCACGCTTAACATTACGATGACAGTTATATTATGAGTTTATATGTTTTGATGTACCGAAGGTTGTTCGGAGTCCCAAATGTGATCACGGACATGACGAGGAGTCTCGAAATGGTCGAGACATGAAGATTGATATATTGGAAGCCTATGTTTGAATATCGGAAGTGTTCCGGGTAAAATTGGGATTTTACCGGAGTACCGGGAGGTTACCGGAACCCCCCGGGAATCAAATGGGCTTTAGTGGGCCTAGGTGGAAGAAGAGGAGAGGAGGCAAGGGCTGGCCGCGCGCCCTTCCCCCTAGTCCGAATAGGACAAGGAGACGGGGGTGGCGCCCCCCCTTCCTTCCTTCTCCTCCACTCCTTCCCTCCCAAGTCCTAAACCAACTAGGAAAAAGGAGGGGAGTCCTACTCCCGGTGGGAGTAGGACTCCTCCTGCGTGCCTCCTCCTATGGTCGGCCGCACCCCTCTTGCTCCTTTATATACAGGGGCAGGGGGCACCCCATAGACACAACAATTGATCATTGATCTATTAGCCGTGTGCAGTGCCCCCTCCACCATAGTCCACCTCGATAATACTGTAGCGGTGCTTAGGCGAAGCCCTGCGTCGGTAGAACATCAACATCGTCACCACGCCGTCGTGCTGATGAAACTCTCCTTCAACACTCGGTTGGATCAGAGTTTGAGGGACGTTATCGGGCTGAACGTGTGCTGAACTCGGAGGTCCCGTGCGTTTGGTACTTGATCGGTCGGATCGTGAGGACGTACGACTACATCAACCGCATTGTGCTAACGCTTTCGCTTTCGGTCTACGAGGGTACGTGGACAACACTCTCCCCTCTCATTGCTATGCATCGCCATGATCTTCCGTGTTTGTAGGAATTTTTTTGAAATTACTATGTTCCCCAACAGGTTCGTGGTGGTCGGCAACGGCTCAAGGAGGAGGAGTTCCACAGCGGGCTGCTCAAACATGCGCGGGTGTGGTCGTGGCAGGACGAGCATGAAACGGCTTGGAGGCAGGGCGGCCTGTGGCAGGGATGGAGGAGCTCAGGCCGCGCCGCGATACGGGAGCAGCAAGAGAAGCACAAGACAGCATGGCGGCTTAGCAACAAGGGCCATAGCAACTCGGCGCCCGACAGCAGCTCGCAGGTGCGTTGAGGCAGTCCTCGGTTGACTTAGGGGTGCAGCGGCTGGAGCGTGGCCAGTGGGCGAGCAGGCCGGCGACTCGAAATGACGGCTCAGCGAGGCCAGCCCGGGGTAGAATGAAGCGGACCGCGGCCACGACGGAAGTGGGTTGATCCGGGGCGGCTCAATGGCGCATTTTGCAGGGGAGGGACCGCCGACTCGGTGTCTTGGGGCCGACCAAAGCAGAGGCGGCGGTTTGGCGGTGGAGCGACACGGAGGCGAAACAACGAGGCGCCGGTGACCCAGCGCGGTGCGACGAGGTGGTGTCAGTCACAGAGGGGACGGACCATCGGTGGGAGCAGCTCAAAGGAACAGCAGCGAGGTAAGCCGGCAATGGCGGTTTAGAGGCAGACCATGCGCGGCTTGGCGAGTCGATGTGGAGCCGGCATGGAGTTGTTGGCCAGGCATAATCCGGCAGGGGCGGCTGGCCAGGCATAATCTGGCAGGGGCGGCTCGGACTTGAAACGGGCCAAGGCCACAATGGCTGCAAAACGGTTTACCGAAGCCATGGAAGCGGCAGAAGCGACTTATACCGGAGGCGAGGTGATACCAGGGTGGTTTTGGTGCGACAGCGGAGATGAGGCCAGCACAACGGCGGCTCACAGCAGGAACAGGCGGCTTAACGGCGGCACCTGAGGCTAGGCTTGGTGCGGAGACCAGTGGCGGCGAGGACGGTTCAACAACGGAGACCGAGTTCGTGGCCTAAAATTCGTTTCCGAGTCACAAATTGTTTTCGCTATTGACTTCGACCTCAATCCCTTATTTTGACTCTGATTTCAATTGCTGCAGTATGTACACACGTCTTGCTGACAGGGCTTAATTTCCTTCTTGATCCAAACCAAAGAGAGGATAGGGCGGCTCGGCGTGGTCCAACCACGGAGGTTCGGACTGTAGCCGTTGATTGCAGTGGCAGAGACAGCCATTCGAGGCCGGGTCGACTCGGAAACGGCCGGTGTGACCGGATTAGAGCTGGTGGTAGGCGACTTGACGGCAACCGGCGGAGGCTAAGGCGAGACAAAGCGGCACCAGTGAGTTGGATGTGCAAACCGGCGGCAGCAGAGGCGCAGTGTTTCGATGAAGCGAGTCACAAGAGGAGTCCAAGCCCGGAGACATCTGCTTCTGAATCGTGGCCGGTTCAATGAATCCACGTCCGTGTTCCCTTGTAGATAAGTATCCCCCTTTTTTTCAATTTTGACTTTTCTTCCATCTAGATATGTGCTTTGCTCGTACGTCTAGACATACTTGCTGATTGGTTTGTAGTCTTCGGTCGTCATGCCAGGGAATAGAAGTGGAACAACATCTAACACAGTTACTGTTGCGCATGTGCCACAACAGATAAAATCCAGCCGCGCTCAGTGGCGACGGCGAATCAAAAACAACAGGCGGCTCAAGAGGTGTGTCCTGGCGATTTGTCCGCGGGGACCGAGACAGAGACCAGCAAAGCCAGAGGCGGTGATAGTGACTCGACGACATAGGCCACGGGGCCGACTCAGAGTTGATGCATCTTTGTCAGAAATCCGTCCGTCTCTGCGCTTCGAGAAACAATTGATGCCGGTCTTGGTGACTTGGAAACAAACAAACCAATCGCAAGACAGTGGCTGACCAAAACTATAACCCTAATCTTTCCTGATCTCAATTTTGTATATGCCGCCGCTGATGACTTCTTTGATCTTGACTGACGAACTATTAGCTAATGTGAATCCTTCCACACCGGTTTGAGCCAGAAAATTGTGAACTTCTCGAACCCTAGAAAAGATCCCTCCAAGAACTCATCACCACCGTGCGCGAGCCCCACGGTGGGCGCCAACTGTCGTGGAATTGTCACGGCAGATGTCCTAGTGTGAGGACTTAGTCATGAGGCCAACGCATCTATGTGGTAGCTTGAGAGGGGTTGAGCGGAATCGAGAGACGCAACACAAGACAGGGATTTAGACAGCTCCGGGCCCCGGGAAACATCATCCGGTAACAACCCTACATGCTGTTTGTGGCTAGGTCTCATTATCATCACGAGGGAGTCGCCGTAAACCAGCTCTCCCAGTTATGTCTATCCCTAAAGATTATTCTTCCCCTTTACGGGGCGCCCTGCCCCTCCTTATATATGTTGAAGGGGCGGGTTCCATGTAGAGTCCATCTCGGACTAAGACTTAAACTATTCTAACTTCTCTTCATGGGCTTCATAACGTCTTGGGCTTCATAACTGTCGGCGTCCTGGGAACGGGGGTCCCCAGACTTGCCTACCTGCGGCCCGTGTCGTGGCTGAGCCAGCAGGCCGTATGACCCATCTTCACCAAGAAAGCACCCAAGACCCTCGCGAGGGGCCAAGCCTCGTGAGGCGGACGGCGCAAGACCTCCTGTGGAGTTGCCTAACTAGGCAGGCTCACGAGGAGCAGAGATATCAAGGCGAGGCAAACCTCATGAGGCTCTCGTGACGTGAGCCGTGACGATCGACACCAGGCGGGCGCCAGCGTGCGCAGCATCCTTGTTTCCTCTTTGGTGCAAAGGGGGCAAGCGCAGCCGCGGAGTACCGAGGCCTCAGGCAAAGGTTGCCATTTCGGTGTAACAAGACCAAGACCATGGACTGCAAGACGGAGGTTATCGTGGAGCCCAGAACAGTGTCACCGCCAGAACTTTTTGCAGGCGAAGACTACTTTTGTTAGGATTGCTTGTACTAGTTGTCCCCTTCAAATTAGCCCGCCATTGTTGGCTCCCTTCCCGCTCAATATTTGGGAAGAGGACCAGGGCCTCTCTAAATAGGACTAGCCACCATAGTGGAAGGATCCCGATCTCAGCTAGAGGGAGATCACTCCGACACACACAAGCTCACCGAGCTCAAGAACACCTCAACCTCAGGAGGCTGTTCTTCCCTTGTATTGTTCATCAACACAAGAGGCAATCCATCACCACACTGGAGTAGGGTATTACACCACAACGGTGTCCCGAACCAGTATAAACCCCGTGTCTTCCTGTGTTGTGAGTTTGTTGAGTTTGTCCGTAAGATCCTAGCGAGCTAGAGCGTAGATTGGTTGGAGGGAAAGACTTTGCACGCACCCCAGTGTTCGAACCTTAAGGGTTTGCCAGAACCTCACATCCCGACAATAACGTCTCGCACTTCATAACCCCAAGCGACTCTATCTACAGGGTTATGACTGTCAACCAGTTATCACTGTCTGCCGGGTTATGACTCTCAACCAGTTATCATTGTCTGCCGGGTTATGACTGTCTACCGGTTCATGATGGTCTACCGTTTTATGATGATCTGCTGAGTTATCATCTGACTTAACTCCCGCCGGGTTATCATCTGACTTAACTCCTGCCGGGTTATCATCTGACTTAACTCTTGCCGGGTTATCATCTGACTTAACTCCTGTTGGGTTATCATCTGACTTAACTCATGCCGGGTTATAACTCCGATCGGGTCATACCGCAGGGTATATACCCGACACGTAGGGTCCGCACGCTTAATGTTCGATGATGATTTGTATTATGAGTTATGTGTTTTTGATGACCGAAGTTTGTTCGGAGTCCCGGATGAGATCACGGACATGACGAGGAGTCTCAAAATGGTTGAGATATAAATAATGATATTGGACGATGTTATTCGGAGACCGGATGAGTTTCGAGAGGTACCGGATAACTATCGGAGTGCCGGAGGGTTATCGGAACCCCCCGGGGGATCTAATGGGCCTTCATGGGCCTTAGTGGAGAGAGAGGAGGGCCACAAGGGGCTGGTCGCGCCCCCCCTTGCAGTCTGAATTGGACTAGGGGAAGGGGGTGGCGCCCCCCTTTCCATTTCCCTTTCCCTCTCCCTTCCTTCTCCCCCTTCCACCAAGTGGAGTCCTACTAGGACTTGGACTCCTAGTAGGACTTCTCTCTCTTGGCGCGCCCTACAGGGGCCGGCCGGCCTCCCCCTCTCCTCCTTTATATAAGGAGGTAGGGGGCACCCTAGAACACACAAGATCAATTGTCTTAGTCATGTGCGGTGTCCCCCTGCATAGTTTACCACCTCAGTCATATTGTCGTAGTGCTTAGGCGAAGCCCTGCACAAATCACATCATCAACACCATCACCATGACGTCGTGCTGACGGAACTCTCCCTCGTCCTCAACTGGATCAAGAGCTCGAGGGACGTCATCATGCTGAACGTGTGCTGGACACGGAGGTGCCATACGTTCGGTGCTTGAATCAGTTGGATCGTGAAGACGTTCGACTACATCAACCACCTTACTAAACGCTTCCGCTTTCGGTCTACGAGGGTACGTGGACACACTCTCCCCTCTCGTTTCTATGCATCTCCTAGTTAGATCTTGCATGATCATAGGAAATCTTTTAAATTACTACGTTCCCCAACAGTGGTATCAGAGCGAGGTTTATGCGTAGATGTTATATGCACAAGTAGAACACATAGAGTTGTGGGCAATAATAGTCATACGGCTTACCACCAATGTCTTACTTTTATTCGGCAGAATTGTTGGATGAAGCGTCCTGGACCGACATTACATGACCGCGTTCATGAGACTGGTTCTACCGACGTGCTTCACACACAGGTGGCTGGCGGGTGTCTGTTTCTCCAACTTTAGTTGAATCGAGTTTGAGTACGGCCAATCCTTGTTGAAGGTTAAAACAACACACTTGACGAAAAATCGTTGTGGTTTTGATGTGTAGGTAAGAACGGTTCTTGCTAGAAGCCCGTAGCAGCCCCGTAAAACTTGCAACAACAATGTAGAGGATGTCTAACTTGTTTTTCCAGGGCATGTTATGATGTGATATGGTCAAGACGTGATGATATATAAATTGTTGTATGAGATGATCATGTTTTGTAAAAGTTATCGGGAACTGACAGGAGCCTTATGGTTGTCGCTTTGTTGTATGAAATGTAATCGCCATATAGTTGCTTTACTTTATCACTAAGCAGTAGCGATAGTTGTGGAAAGAATAGTTGGCGAGACGACAATGATGCTACGGTGGAGATCAAGGTGTCAAGCCGGTGACGATGGAGATCATGACGGTGCTTTGGAGATGGAGATCAAAGGCACAAGATGATCGTGGCCATATCATGTCACATATTTTGATTGCATGTGATGTTGATCCTTTATGCATCTTATTTTGCTTAGTACGGCGGCAACATTATAAGATGATCCCTCACTAAATTTCAGGGAACAAGTGTTCTTCCTGAGTATGCACCGTTGCTACAGTTCGTCGTGCCGAGACACCATGTGATGATCGGGTGTGATAAGCTCTACGTTCACATACAACAGGTGCAAGCCAGTTTTGCACACACAGAATACTCAGGTTAAACTTGACGAGCCTAGCATATGCAGATATGGCCTCGGAACACTGAGACCGAAAGGTCGAGCGTGAATCATATAATAGATATGATCAACATAGTGATGTTCACCATTGAAAACTACTCCATCTCACGGGATGATCGGACATGGTTTAGTTGATATGGATCACATGATCATTTAGATGACTAGAGGGATGTCTATCTAAGTGGGAGTCCTTAAGTAATATGATTAATTTAACTTTAATTTATCATGAACTTAGTACCTGATAGTATTTGCATGTCTATGTTGTTGTAGATCAATGGCCCGTGCTACCGTTCCCTTGAATTTTAATGCGTTCCTAGAGAAAGCTAAGTTGAAAGATGATGGTAGCAACTACATGGACTGGGTCCGTAACTTGAGGATTATCCTCATTGCTGCACAGAAGAATTACGTCCTGGAAGCACCGCTAGGTGCAAGACCTGCTGTAGGAGCAACTTCAGACGTTGTGAACGTGTGGCAGAGCAAAGCTGATGACTACTCGATAGTTAAGTGTGCCATGCTTTATGGTTTAGAATCGGGACTTCAAAGACGTTTTAAACGTCATGGAGCATATGAGATCTTCCAGGAGTTGAAGTTAATATTTCAAGAAAATGCACGAATTGAGAGATATGAAGTCTCCAATAAGTTCTATAGCTACAAAATGGAGGAGAATAGTTCTGTCAGTGAACATATACTTAGAATGTCTGGGTACCACAACCACTTGACTCAACTGGGAGTTAATCTTCCTGATGATAGTGTCATTGAGATAGTTCTTCAATCACTGTCACCAAGCTACAAAAGCTTTGTGATGAACTATAATATGCAAGGGATGGATAAGATAATTCCCGAGCTCTTCGCAATGCTAAAGGCTGCGGAGGTAGTAATCAAGAAGGAGCATCAATTGTTGATGGTTAACATGTTGGGGAACGCAGTATGTCAAAAAATTTACCTACGACCACGCAAGATCTATCTAGGAGATGCATAGCAACGAGAGGGGACAGTGTGTCTACGTACCCTCGTAGACTGAAAACGAAAGCGTTAAGTAACGCGGTTGATGTAGTCGAAAGTCTTCGTGATCCAATCGATCAAGTACCGAAAACACGACACCTCCGTGATCTGCACACATTCAGCTCGGTGATGTCCCTCGAAATATAGATGCAGTTGAGGCCGAGGGAGAGTTTCATCAACCACATGGTGACAGAGATGATGAAGTTACCAATGCAGGGCTTCGCCTAAGCACTACGACGATATGACCGAGGTGGCAATCTGTGGAGGGGGGCACCGCACACGGCTAAGAAATCAACTTGTGTGTGTATGAGGTGCCCCCTCCCCCGTATATAAAGGAGGGGAGGAGGAGGAGGGCTGGCCTGAAGGGGCGCGCCCAAAGGGGGGATTCCTACTCCTAGTAGGAGTAGGTTTCCCCCTTTCCTAGTCCAAGTAGGAGAAGAAGGAAGGAGAGGGAGAGGGAGAAGGAAAGAGGGGGGCGCCACCCCATCCTAGTCCAATTCAGAGCAGCCCATGGGGGGCGCGTGGCCAACCCTTGAGGCCCTTCTCTCCTTTCCCGTATGGCCCATTAAGGCCCACTACTTCACCCGGCGAATTCCCGTAACTCTCCGGTACTTCGAAAATACCCGAATCACTCGGAACCTTTCCGATGTCCGAATGCAGCCTTCCAATATATCGATCTTTATGTCTCGACCAATTAGAGACTCCTCGTCATGTCCGTGATCTCATCCGGGACTCCAAACAACCTTTGTTACATCAAATCACATAACTCATAATACAAATCATCATCAAACGTTAAGCGTGCAGACCCTACGGGATCGAGAACTATGTAGACATGACCGAGACTCATCTCCAGTCAATAACCAATAGCAGAACCTGGATGCTCATATTGGTTCCTACATATTCTACGAATATCATTATCGGTCAAACCGCATAACAACATATGTTGTTCCCTTTGTCATCGGTATGTTACTTTCCCGAGATTCGATCGTCGGTATCACCATACCTAGTTCAATCTCGTTACCGACAAGTCTCTTTACTTGTTCCGTAGTGCATCATCCCGCAACTAACTCATTAGTCACATTCCTTGCAAGGCTTATAGTGATGTGCATTACCGAGAGGGCCCAGAGATACCTCTCCAACAATCGGAGTGACAAATCCTAATATCGATCTACGCCAACTCAAAAAACACCATCCGAGACACCTATAGAGCATCTTTATAATCACCCAGTTATGTTGTGACGTTTGATAGCACATGATACGTCCATTTTGCATCATGCTTTTATATCGATATTTATTGCATTATGGGCTGTTATTACACATTATGTCACAATACTTATGCCTATTCTCTCTTATTTTGCAAGGTTTACATAAAGAGGGAGAATGCCGACGGCTAGGATTCTGGGCTGGAAAAGGAGAAAATATTAGAGACCTATTCTGCACAGCTCCAAAAGTCCTGAAACTTCACGGAAGACATTTTCCAAATATATAAAAAATACTGAGAGCAAGAACTTCACCAGGGGGGCCACACCCTGCCCACGAGGGTGGGGGGCGCGCCCCCTACCTTGTGGGCCCCCTGGTGGCCCTTCGGTGGCCATCTTCTGCAATATGGAGTCTTTCGATGGGAAAAAAATCATAAGCCATCTTCTCGTATGAAACTCCGCCGCCACGAGGCGGAACCTTGGCGGAATCAATCTAGGGCTCCGGCAGAGCTATTCTGGCGGGGAAACTTCCCTCACGGAGGGGGAAATCATCGCCATCATCATCACCAATGCTCCTCTCATCGGGAGAGGGCAATCTCCATCAACATCTTCATCAGCACCATCTCCTCTCAAAACCCTAGTTCATCTCTTGTATCCAATTCTTGTCTCCAAGTCCGGGATTGGTGTTAGTAGGTTGCTAGTAGTGTTAATTACTCCTTGTAGTTGATGCTAGTTGGTTTAATTGGTGGAAGATCATATGTTCAGATCCTATATGCATATTAATACCCCTCTAATTATGAACATGTTTATGCTTTGTGAGTAGTTACTTTTGTTCCTGAGGACATGGGAGAAGTCTTGCTATTAGTAGTCATGTGAATTTGGTATTCGTTCGATATTTTGATGAGATGTATGTTGTCTCTCCTCTAGTGGTGTTATGTTAACGTCGACTACATGACACTTCACAATTATTTGGGCCTAGAGGAAGGCATTGGGAAGTAATAAGTAGATGATGGGTTGCTAGAGTGACAGAAGCTTAAACCCTAGTTTATGCGTTGCTTCATAAGGGGCTGATTTGGATCCATATGTTTCATGCTATGGTTAGGTTTACCTTAATACTTTTGTTGTAGTTGCGGATGCTTGCAATAGAGGTTAATCATAAGTGGGATGCTTGTCCAAGTAAGGGCAGTACCCGAGCACCGGTCCACCCACATACCAAATTATCAAAGTACCGAACGCGAATCATATGAGCATGATGAAATCTAGCTTGACGATATTCCCATGTGTCCTCGGGAGCGCTTTACATCATATAAGAGTTTGTTCAGGCTTGTCCTTTGTTACAAAAAAGGATTGAGCCACCTTGCTGCACCTTATTTACTTTTGTTACTTGTTGCTCGTTACAAATTATCCTATCACAAAACTACCTGTTACCACTTATTTCAGTACTTGTAGAGAATACCTTGCTGGAAACCGCTTATCATTTCCTTCTGCTCCTCGTTGGGTTTGACACTCTTACTTATCAAAAGGACTACGATAGATCCCCTATACTTGTGGGTCATCAGACTCTTTTCTGGCGCCGTTGCCGGGGAGTGAAGCGCCTTTGGTAGGTGGAATTTGGTAAGGAAAAATTTATATAGTGTGCTGAAATTTACTGTCACTTGTTACTGTGGAAAGTAATCCTCTGAGGGGCTTGTTCGGAGTATCTTCACCCCGACCAGTAGAGCAAAGAGTTGCTCCTCAACCTAATCAACCTACTGAAAATGAAAATGAAAATGAAAATGCCTGCTTTGAAATTCCTTCGAGTATGATAGAAAAACTGCTAGCTAATCCTTTTTTAGGAGATGGAACAAAACATCCTGATGAGCATCTAATATATGTGGATGAAGTTTGTGGATTATTTAAGCTTGCAGATGTACCCGGAGATGTTGTTAAGAAGAAGGTCTTCCCTTTATCTTTGAAGGGAGATGCATCGACATGGTATAGGCTATGTGATGATATGGGGTCTTGGAATTACAAATGATTGAAATTGGAATTTCATCAGAAGTTTTATCCTATGCATCTTGTTCATCGTGATCGCAATTACATATATAATTTTTGGCCTCGCGAAGGAGAAAGCATCGCTCAAGCTTGGGGAGGCTTAAGTCAATGTTATATTCATGCCCCAATCATGAGCTCTCAAGATAAATGATTATTCAAAATTTTTATGCTCGGCTTTCTGATAACAATCGCACCATGCTTGATACTTCTTGTGCTGGCTCTTTTATGATGAAGACTATTGAATTCAAATGGGATTTATTGGAAAGAATTAAACGCAACTCTGAAGATTGGGACCTCGACAATGGTAAGGAGTCAGGTATGACACCTAGTTTTGATTGTGTTAAATCTTTTATGGATACCGATATTTTTCATAAATTTAGCACTAAATATGGACTTGACTCTGAGATAGTAGCTTCTTTCTGTGAATCTTTTGCTACTTATGTTGATCTCCCCAAGGAGAAGTGGTTTAAATATCATCCTCCCATAGAACTAAAAGTAGTTGCACCTATTAAAGTTGAAGAAAAGATTATCACTTATAATGATCCTATTGTTCCTACTACTTATGTTGAGAAACCACCTTTTCCTGTTAGGATAAAGGATCATGATAAAGCTTCAACTGTGGTTCGTAAAAGCAATATTAAAACATATAGACCTCCCGAACAAGTTAAAGTTGAACCTAATATTGCTATTGTTAAAGATCTCTTGTCTGATAATAGTGATGGGCATGTTATTTATTTCTGTGATGAAACTGCTAGAATTGCTAAACCCTGCGCTAAAGATAAACCTAGACCTGTGGTAGGCATGCCTGTTATTTCTGTTAAAATAGGAGATCATTGTTATCATGGATTATGTGATATGGGTGCCAGTGCTAGTGCAATACCTATTAGCCTTTATAGAGAAATCATGCATGATATTGCACCTGTTGAGTTAGAAGATATAGATGTCACAATTAAACTTGCCAATAGAGATATTATTTCACCAATGGGAATTGTTAGAGATGTTGAAGTCTTGTGTGGGAAAACTAAATATCCTACTGATTTTCTTGTTCTTGGTTCCCCACAAGATAGCTTTTGTCCCATTATATTTGGTAGACCCTTCTTAAATACTCTTAATGCTACCATAGATTGCAAAAGGGATGTTGTTACTGTTAGTTTAGATGATATGACTCATAAATTTAATTTCTCTAAATTTAGTAGACAACACCGTGAAGAAGAATTACCTAGTAAGGATGAAATTATTGGTCTTGCTTCCATTGCCGTACCTCCTAGTGATCCTTTAGAACAATACTTGCTAGACCATGAAAATGACATGTTTATGAATGAAAGAAGGGAATTAGATGAAGTATTCTTAAACAGGAACCTATTCTAAAAAACAATTTACCTATTGAAATCCTAGGGGATCCTCCTCCACCCAAGGGTGATCCCGTGTTTGAGCTTAAGCAGTTGCCTGATACTTTTAAATATGCTTATCTTGATGAGAAAAAGATATATCCTGTTATTATTAGTGCTAACCTTGCAGAGCATGAAGAAGAGAGATTATTGAAAACTCTGAAGAAGCATCGTGCTGCTATTAGGTATACTCTTGATGATGTTAAGGGCATTAGTCCCACTCTATGTCAACATAAAATTAATTTGGAAGAAGATGCTAAACCAGTCCGTGATCATCAATGCCGGCTGAATCCTAAAATGAAAGAAGTGGTCAGAAAGGAAATACTAAAGCTCCTGGAGGTAGGTATAATCTATCTTGTTGCAGATAGTTAGTGGGTAAGCCCTGTCCATTGTGTCCCTAAGAAGGGAGGTATTACTGTTGTTCCTAATGATAAAGATGAATTGATCCCTCAAAGAATTATTACAGGTTATAGGATGGTAATTGATTTCCGCAAATTAAATAAGGCTACTACAAAGGATCATTACCCCTTACCTTTTATCGATCAAATGCTAGAAAGATTATCTAAACATGCACATTTTTTCTTTCTAGATGGTTATTCTGGTTTCTCTCAAATACCTGTGTCAGCTAAGGATCAATCAAAGACTACTTTTACAAGCCCTTTTGGTACTTTTGCTTATAGACGTATGCCTTTTGGTTTATGTAATGCACCTGCTACCTTTCAAAGAGGCGCGATGGCTATATTCTCTGACTTTTTTGAAAAGATTTGTGAGGTTTTCATGGATGACTTTTCCGTCTATGGATCTTCTTTTGATGATTGCTTGAGCAACCTTGATCGAGTTTTGCAGAGATGTGAAGAAACTAATCTTGTCTTGAATTGGGAAAAGTGCCACTTTATGGTTAATGAAGGTATTTTCTTGGGGCATAAAGTTTCTGAAAGAGGTATTGAAGTTGATAAAACCAAAGTTGACGCTATTGAAAAGATGCCATGTCCCAAGGACATCAAAGGTATAAGAAGTTTCCTTGGCCATGCCAGTTTTTATAGGAGGTTCATTAAGGACTTCTCAAAAATCTCTCGGCCTCTGACTAATTTATTACAAAAGGATATACCATTTGTCTTTGATGATGATTGCGTAGAAGCATTTGAAATACTTAAGAAAGCATTGATCTCGACACCCATTGTTCAGCCACCTGATTGGAATTTACACTTTGAAATTATGTGTGATGCTAGTGATTATGCTGTAGGTGCTGTTCTAGGACAAAGAGTTGATAAGAAATTAAATGTTATTCAATATGCTAGTAAAACCCTAGACAATTGTCAAAGAAATTATGCTACTGCTGAAAAGGAATTCTTAGCAGTTGTATTTGCTTGTGATAAGTTCAGACCTTATATTGTTGATTCTAAAGTAACTATTCACACTGATCATGCTCCTATTAAATATCTTATGGAAAAGAAAGATGCTAAACCTAGACTTATTAGATGGGTTCTCTTGCTACAAGAATTTGACTTACATATTGTTGATAGAAAGGGAGCTGAGAACCCCGTTGCAGACAACTTGTCTAGGTTAGAAAATGTGCTTGATGACCCACTACCTATTGATGATAGCTTTCCTGATGAGCAATTAAATGTCATAAATGCTTCTCATACTGCTCCATGGTATGCTGATTATGCTAATTACATTGTTGCTAAGTTTATACCACCTAGTTTCACATACCAGCAAAAGAAAAAGTTCTTCTATGATTTAAGGCATTATTTTCGGGATGACCCACATCTTTATAAAGAAGGAGTAGATGGTATTATTAGGCATTGTGTACCTGAGCATGAACATGAACAGATCCTATGCAAGTGTCACTCCAAAGCTTATGGAGGACACCATGCTGGAGATAGGACTGCACATAAGGTATTGCAATCCGGTTTTTATTGGCCTATTCTCTTCAAGGATGCCCGTAAGTTTGTTTTATCTTGTGATGAATGTCAAAGAATTGGTAATACTAGTAGACGTCAAGAGTTGCCTATGAACTATTTACTTGTTATTGAACCATTTGATGTTTGGGGCTTTGACTATATGGGACCCTTTCCTTCCTCTAATGGATATACACATATTCTAGTTGCTGTTGATTACGTTACTAAGTGGGTAGAAGCTATTCCAACTAGTAGTGCTGATCATAACACTTCTATTAAAATGCTTAAACAAGTTATTTTTCCAAGATTTGGAGTCCCTAGATATTTAATGACTGATGGTGGTTCACATTTTATTCATGGTGCTTTCCGTAAAATGCTTGCTAAATATGACGTTAATCATAGAATTGCATCTCCTTATCACCCTCAGTCTAGTGGTCAAGTAGAATTGAGTAATAGAGAACTCAAATGAATTTTGCAAAAGACTGCCAATAGGTCTAGAAAGAATTGGTCCAAGAAACTTGATGATGCATTATGGGCCTATAGAACTGCATATAAAAATCCTATGGGTATGTCTCCGTATAAAACAGTCTATGGAAAAGCATGTCACTTACCTCTCGAACTAGAACACAAGGCTTATTGGGCTATTAAAGAACTCAATTATGATTTTAAACTTGCCGGTGAGAAGAGGTTATTTGATATTAGTTCACTCAATGAATGAGAACCCAAGCCTACGAAAATGCCAAGTTGTTTAAAGAAAAAGTTAAAAGATGGCATGACAAAAGGATACAAAAGCGTGAGTTTAATGTAGGTGATTATGTATTGCTATACAACTCTCATTTAAGATTTTTTGCAGGAAAACTTCTCTCTAAATGGGAAGGTCCTTACGTTATCGAGGAGGTCTATCGTTCTGGTGCCATAAAAATCAACAACTTTGAAGGCACAAATCCGAAGGTGGTGAACGGTCAAAGAATTAAACATTATATCTCAGGTAATCCCATAAATGTTGAAACCAATGTTATTGAAACCGTAACCCCGGAGGAATACATAAGGGACACTTTCCGGAACATTCAGACTCCGAAAAAGAATAGGTATGTGGTACGGTAAGTAAACCGACTCCAAAACAGTTTTAAGGCAATATTTCTCCGTTTTGGAATATTTAGAAAAATAGAAAAATAAGAAGCAGTCCGGGAAGGACACGAGGGCTCCACGAGGGTGGAGGGCGCGCCCTACCCTACTGGGCGCGCCCCCCTACCTCGTGGGCACCTCGTGCGCTCTCCGGACTCCATTTTCTTACACGACACGTATTTTGGTCGGTAAAAATTCATTATATAATCTCCCGGGGGTTTTGACTCCCGTATCATGCAAATATCTCCTGTCTTTGTTTCGAGCTGTCCTGCTGTAGATTTGAGCAACATGTCGTCCCAGGATTCGGAAGGAGAGAACTATGTGGCTGATTTCCTTGCAAACCCTAAATTCTATGGGGATGTGGAGCATTGTGGTTGGACTACGGAAGAAGAAGAGGGCTATGAACCTAAAGGAAAGGAGGAGATGAGCTTAGAAGAAGACGAAGTCCCACTACCTCAACCTGGGGACATGCATTTGGAGTTCGAAAAGTCAAGCCTCCTGGATAGAGTAAAGAAACCTAAGATCGAGTTTATCCCTTTTCGCCTCTTGCAGGAAAACAAGCAGGAACTATGCAAAAAGATACTGAGCCTGGAGCAGGAGATCGATGACCTAAGGGACCAAAATTCTGTCCTCAAATGCAAATTAAGGAAGAAGCTTACATCATCAACAAAACCATTACCTTCTCCACCAACAAAGAAGAATTGAGCATCTGGTATGGGCACTCCCCTTGGCAACTGCCAAGCTTGGGGGAGTGCCCCGGTATCGTATCACCATCACTTTTATCTTTACCATTTTTCTTAGTTCGATCCTTTTGGTAATATCTTGATCTAGTAGAATAAAAGTTCTTAGTATGATCTAGTCGTTAGTTTTGCTTTATTATCCTTCTATGTAATCGAGTCCGTGAGCTATATAATAAAGATTAGTGTTGAGTCAAGGGCTTGATTATCTTGCCATGATCCTAAGAGAATAAAAGAAAAGAGAAAGAAGTAAAAAGAAACAAAGAGATCATGTGAGTCTTATGGAGAGTAATGAGCTCACATAGAAAAAGTATGATGAATAAAAGTTGTTGAGGGTTGACAAACATAGTTTTGGTCATCGTTGCAATTAATAGGAAGTAATAAAGAAAAAGAAGTCTTCACATATAGATACACTATCTTGGACATCTTTTATGATTGTGAGCACTCATTAAAATATGACATGCTAAAGAGTTGACATTGGACAAGGAAGACAACCTAATGGGTTATGTTTCCTTACATCTGAGATAAATTATATTGTCATGGATGATCCAACATGTTGAGCTTGCCTTTCCCCCTCATGCTAGCCAAATTCATTGCATCAAGTAGAGATACTACTTGTGCTTCCAAATACCGTTAAACCAGTTTTGCCATAAGAGTCCACCATACCAACCTATGGATTGAGCAAGATCCTCCAAGTAAGTTGTCATCGATGCAAGCAATAAAAATTGCTCTCTAAATATGTATGACTTATTAGTGTGGGAGAAAATACGCTTTATATGATCGCGTGATATGGAAGAAATAGAAGTGGCAGACTGCATAATAAAGGTCCATATTACAAGTGGCAATATAAAGTGACGTTCTTTCGCATTAAGATTTTGTGCATCAAACCATAAAAGCGCATGACAACCTCTGCTTCCCTCTGCGAAGGGCCTATCTTTTACTTTTATCTCCTACATTGCATAAGTCCTCACCCTTCCTTTTTACATTTTATCCTTTGGCAAGCGCGGTATGTTGGAAAGATCCTGGTATATATGGCTAATTGGATGTGGGTCTTCATGAATTATTACTGTTGACATTACCCTTTAGGTAAAACGTTGGGAGGCAAAACTATAAGCCCCTATCTTTCTCTGTGTCCGATTAAAACTCCATACCCATAAGTATTGCGTGAGTGTCAGCAATTTTGAAAGACTATATGATAGTTGAGTATGTGGACTTGCTGAAAAGCTCTTATACATTGACTCTTTTGTATGTTATGATAAATTGCAATTGCTCCAATGACTGAGATTATAGTTTGTTAGTTTTCAATGAAGGTTACTATTCATACTTGATATTGTAATTGAATTATTACTCTAGCATAAGAAATCATATGGCAAGAACTATATAAGTTGCTGTTCTAAGAATGATCATGATACCTTCATGTCCGTATTTTATTTTTATCGACACCTCTATCTCTAAACATGTGGACATATTTTTCGATTTCGGCTTTTCGCTTGAGGACAAGCAAGGACTAAGCTTGGGGGAGTTGATACGTCCATTTTGCATCATGCTTTTATATCGATATTTATTGCATTATGGGATGTTATTACGCATCATGTCATAATACTTATGTCAGATTTTGGGTTCCGGCAGACCCTTAAGGTTCAAACTCTAGGGTGCGCCAGAGATCTTTCCCGTACCGACTCGCGCTTCTATGGCTCGCAAGAAATCTAGGCTGGAAAGAAGAACACATAGAGGACACGAGGTTTATACTGGTTCGGGCCACCGATGTGGTGTAATACCCTACTCCAGTGTGTGGTGTGGTGGATTGCCTCAGGGGATGACGATGAACAATACAGGGGGAAGAACGGCCTCGCGAGAGGTGTTCTTGAGCTGGTGTGGTATGCTCTACTTGGTCTGGATCTCTCTCTCTTTCTCTTCTCTCTTTGTTTCTCTTTCTTTTTCCTCCCCCTTTTTCTCTCCTCTTTTTCCTCCTATGGTGGTTAGCCCTATTTATAGAGGCCCTGGTCCTCTTCCCAAAAAATGAGCGGGAAGGGCGCCAACAATTGGCCATTTTGAAGGGGAACATCTAGTACAAGTTATCCTGACCAAAGGTGGTCTTCGGCTACCGAAAGCACTGGTGATGACGCCGTCTTGGGCTCCACGGTGACCTCCGTCCTGCCGCTCTGCTGGTCTTGGTCTTGTTGCACCGGAATGGTAACCTTTGCCCGATGCCTTGGCCTGTGCTTGCTCCCTTTGCACCGAAGGGGAAACAAGGACACTACGCAGGCCGACGCTCGCCTGGCGCCCGCCTAATCTCGATCATTATGGCTTGCGTCACGGGCTCCTCGTGAGGCCCCCTACCTTGATCTCTCCGCCCCCTCGCGAGCCTACCTGATGAGGCTGCTCCTTAGGTAGCCTCCTGTCGTTCGCCCCGCAAGGCTTGGCCCCTTGCGAGGGTCTTGATCTTGAGCTGATGAAGCTGGGGCACACTGGGCCCCCACTCGAGCCACGCCGTAGGCCGCAGGCAGGCAAGTCTGGGGACCCCCGTTCCCAGAACAGCGACAGTAGCCCCCGGGCCCAAGGCGCGCCCGGTCTTGGCTTAGCAGAGAAGCTAAGGGGCAAGCGCGAAGCGCCGCGGGCCCCAATTGCCTGCGGCCTCGGGCGCCGCGTGGTGATTGGTTGGACGCGGGCATCTGCGCTTCCCCACGATGCCTCGGCAACCGCTTGACTTTTCAAGTCCCTGCTTGCAGAGAAATGGGTCATGATTACCTGCGATCGTGGTGGCCGGCGGTTGGCCTTCTCCGGCTATAAGTACGGGGCCGCGTGAGCCTCGTTAGCTTATCCCTTCCCGCTACTCCTTTCCTTCCTCTTCCTCGTCCTTGCTTCTCTTTATGCCAATGGCACCAATCCACCGGTTTTCTGTAGAAGAGAAAGGAAAGGCCCCCCGAGAAGGTCCTGACCCTCTTCCGCCGAAGAAACGGCTAGTCCCCTGCCGCCGAGATGAGGATGCTTGGCAGGAGGCGCTGAGGCCCTGGTACGAGCGGCCGCCGCCTGGGTTTCCACTGCCCTTGTATGCCCGAATCGAGGGCCCTGGGGAAGAGGGCGTCGAGCGACACCAACGGTGCCGCCGCCGACGCCGGCGAGTCACGGCAGTGCGCGTCGTTCCTCCTGGAGTCCACGCCGAGGGCTCCTCCTGTGAGCTCGTGCTTCATGCCGCCATGCCCCATGCTCTTGGATCCGCCTTCCTCCCTCCTTCGCCTTCGAGATGCCGCCGAGTGGGTCTCTGGAGCTCTGGCTGCAGCACGCCGACTGCAGCACCCTCGCGACCGGAGCGGAGGTCGCGGTCGTCGCTTCGGGCAAGGTGTACATGACCCGGGGCTGGGGTGAGATCGCCCGGGTCTGCTACACGGAGGGTGCCCTCATAATTCATCTTGAATACGACGGCGCCTCCTGATGTTCTTCAAGGTCTTCGATGCTGAAGGACACCTGTTGGAGTACTGCCCCAAGGAAAGCGGCAGGGGCATCGGACTGGCGAGGACCTAGCCTGCCCATCGGCCCTCCAGCAGTTCTTCAGGCGGCAACGGAGGAGCTGGGGAATCCAGCGGCTCCCCCGAGCTTCTCCTGACTCCAGAGATGAGCGACGACAGCTACGAGCCTCCGAGCTCGCGCCGTGCTCGGAGTAGGGCAACTGCATCGGGCCGCCGACACCACTGATCTGGGTGGGGTTGGCGCCGGCACCGGGCAGTCCACTGTTGATGATAGCGTCGCTTGCGGAGGCGTGGGCAATCAATGTTCCTTAGGATTAGCATCTTTTGCTCCCTGCGAGGAATCGAAGCAACACCCCGCGGGGGTATGTAAGGCGCCTGCCATGTCTTTTGCGAACATTATATCCCTAATATGAATCGATGCGAGATGCTTGTCCTGTCCCGGCTTAGCTCCCCCTTTCTATTCTCACGAGGACTTAGCGCTCTACGCTGACAGGTCCCAGTCCCCAGGCAGGCTTCAGCTTTCGCTGGTATGCCAGGTCGCGATGCCGTGGTCAAGGCCAGGAAGTGAGCGGCCCGAGGTCCGGTAAGAGCCCCCGAGTCGCGATGCTCGGGAGGTCCCCTTTAGCGCTCAAGCAGCCCTCGCTGGGCGAGAAAGGAAGGCAACGTCGTCGTAACAGAGCTGCACTAGGCGAGGGTTTGGTGCTGCATTGGTCCAACTCCTATAAGGGTGTGACTTATCTTTTGAGTTTGGGGTAGTTCTTCGACGGGGCGCCCGGCCCGAGTGGCGGTAGCTGAGGTGCTGCTGGGTTAGGTCCTCGCGAGCTTCCTCCCACTTCCCCACACTTTCCTTAATGCTCTACGTCCTCAGGTCCCGGCCCTCGAGCGAGCTCAACCGTCGCTGGTATGACAGGTCGCGATGTCGTGGGTCAAAGCCAGGGGGTGAGGGCTGGAGAGCCAGTAGGATCCCATGAGTCGCGATGCTCAGGCGCCCCTCTTTTAACGTGCAAGCGGTCCGTGCTGGAGAGAGGGAGAGATAGCCCGCGATGTCCCCAACGTTGCTCCTAGAGTGAGTCCTACATACCAATCACAAGGAGAGACAAGACCTGTCGCTACAGTTGCCAGCCAACCATTGGTCGCTCCGAGGGAGTGATTGGGGCACTGAGGGCCTGGTGAGATGGCGCCTTGCGAGGCTGCCGCGGCCAGAGCTCGACCACTCAGATTTATCGGCATTGCAGGGATGGACCCGTATGCAGACGTCGTGCCAGAGTGAGCGGCTCCATGGGTAGGTGTCAATCGAGCAGGCGATTAGGTCAGGTATATTAAGTACGAAGGAGCAAATTCATTTCAAGTAGATGCGGGGAAAGCAAACACCGCTGGGCCAGGCCCGAGCAGTTTGGGGATGATGCAGCCCGAGGGGCGCCCCCAACAAGGTAGGTAAAGTGCGTAAGTAAAACTGATACGTGCCGCAGGGACGGACCCACGCGACCTGGGAATGACGCGGCCTTGTGGGCTGTCCCAGCTAAAAATGGAACTTGAAAGATGTCACCTGATGCCGTTGAAGATGAAGTAATGCCGCAGAAGTGGGCGACGCGCGGTGAAGACGTCGACCCTCACGAGCCCCTAGGCCCAGGAGCCTCGGGAGGCTCTGGGGGCACGGGTAGGTCTTCGAGGGCCATCCCCATCCCCACCTCCGCCAGGACCGCACAATGCCTGATCTCCTGAGCCTCCAGAATGCTCCTCAGCAGGCGCTGATGAGCAGCGACCGCGTTCGGCAGGCTGAAAGGCATGCGAACGTAGCTGTGAGGTGGACCCTCGCAACGCCCCACGCACGAAGGCCAGAGGCGCTCCTGAGACGTAGCTCGGTTGAGCCCTAGCACATCGATGCAGACGCGCAGCCCACAATCCTCGCCTGGATGTGGGGCCACAGCGGGCAAGCGGCGGCTGCCGCACATGACTCTCGACTCATGTAGCTCATGGGTGTTTCCTGCGATGAACTCCTGAGGGTTTGGTCTTCCTTGCCTCGTACCTTCTTGAGGGAAACGTGCCTGGAAGCACCCCTTCAAGTGGTGCCCGAGCGCCTCCCTCATGACCTTGGCAAAGTTGGTGGCTCTCCAAGAAAGATCCCCCGAGCCCTGCCTGAGGAGGGCGCCGGGCGCGCTTTCCTATGCGACAGAGGGTGGCGCTCCCTGAACGGGCGCGAATCCTGACGCAATGCCTCCGGAGGCGCCTGCTTCCTTATGGCTTGGGCCAGGCGAAGCCTTCTTCTTCTTAAGGGTCGCCTCGGGAAGTCTTCCGCTCCCGTGATCCGGGTCTTCGATTGCTGCGGCTTGGAACGCACGCTCAAGTGAACACACCGCGTCCCTTTCCTCACAGGGTACGGTGATGCCTCCATCGCTTCCTGGCATCTTGAGGACATTGTAGCCATGGTGAGTCACTGCCATGAACTTGGCTAGGGCTGGGTACCCGAGGATGGTGTTGTATGGTAGGCGAATGTGGGCGACGTCGAAGTCAATGAGCTCAGTGCGGTAGTTGTTGCGCTGCCCGAAGGTGACTGGCAGGCAAACTTGCCCTATCGGAACGGTGGAACCATCAGTGACTCTTGAGAAAGGCCTGGTCAGCTGGAGCTGATCATACGACACTTGGAGATTGTCGAACGTCTCGACGGACAGGACGTTGAGTCCTGCTCCGCCATCAACGAGGGTCCTGGTGACCTGCACATTGCTGATGACTGGGGAGCAAATCATCGGGAGGAATCCGGCCGTCGCCGCGCACTTGAGCTGATCCGTTGAGTTGGACGTGATGGCGTACGCAGACCACCTGAGAGGGCGCGTGACCTCAAGCTTGGGGAGGACTGCATTCACCTCGCGAGCAAACTGCTTGAAGATGCGCTGTGATGTTGGGGCCTGGGCGCCACCCAAGATGCAAGCGATTGCGCGCGGCTCCTGGAAGCCCCCAGCCCCCTCGTCTTGATGTTGGTCTTCGTTCCTTCTTGGTGGTGGCGGTAGAGGAGGGAGGCCTGTGTTGCCGTGCGGGCGATCCTCACGAGGCTGATCCCTCCAGCCTCCCTCGGGAGGCAGGTCCTGCTAGCGATCCTCGCGAGGTCAATCACGCCACCCTTGGCGAGGGCCACAGCCTTCCCATCGTCCTCCACCTCTTCCTCCTCCTCAGCCATAGCCTCTGTCATTGCGCTCGGGGCGTCGGCCGATACGCCCATCTCGCACGGCCCTAAGCTCTTGGCATCCGTTGGTGTTGTGGGTGTGGAGATCGTGGTACACGCGGTACCGACTGCCCTTGGATGACTCAGGCTGATCCCTGCCTCGCTTGGTGTCTGGTTCCGCTGCGAGCACGACAGCTCCCTTACGCTTCACGTCCTTGGCCTTGGGCTTTTTCTCTTCTGGGTCGGCTGCCGGGAGCTCGAGGAGGGAGAGGCGGCCTTCCTCAGCCCTGGCACACTTGGTCGCCAAGTTGAACAGCTCCAGGGATGTGCACAGGTCTTCATGGATTGCCAGCTCCTCCTTCATCTTGATGTCGCGCACGTCGTCGGAGAAGGCTGAGATAATGGCTTCCTCAGTCACCCTGGGGATCTTGAGGCGAGCGTTGTTGAAGCGCTGGATGTATTTCTGCAGGTTTTTCCCTGGCTGTTGCTTGATGCGGCGCAGGTCACTTATGGCCGGGGCCGGTCGCGAGTGCCTTGGAAGTTGGCGATGAAGCGAGTGCGCATCTCGTCCCAGGAGGAGATCGTGCCGGGAGCCAGGTTCAGGAGCTAGGTGCGGGCGCTGTCCTTGAGCGCCATGGGAAACCAGTTCGCCATGACCTTTTCGTCTCCGTTGGCGGCTTCGATGCCCAACTCGTAGAGCTGCAGGAATTCCGCAGGGTCCCCCGTGCCATTATAGCGAGGGGGCAGATCAGGATTGAACTTGCCTAGCCATGTGATGCCGCGTAGCTCGGGGGTGAAGGCGCGGCAGCCTGCTGTGGCCACCAGCACCCTTTGCTGGTGCTGGGCCTGCTCCTGGTGATTACCACGTGCCGCCGCTTGGAGCAGCGCAGGGTCTCGGCTTGGAGGTGCAGGGACGCGATCTCGGCGCCCGCCGGTGCTGGGAGCGCGCGAGCACCTTCTTGGGGACGAGGGATCTCTTGGCAGCTCCCTTCTTGCCGCGCAGGCACCGGACATGGAGGGTCTCGCCCTGGGGCTGCGCGCCTTGGAGCCAGGGCGCCTTCTTGGGGAGGAGGTGGCGGAGGCGCCTCCTGATCCTCGCCCCCTGCGCGGAATGGAGGGCGAGGCAGCGAGAGGGACGACGAAGGAGAGCCCCCTGCGGCGCTGACGAGCTCGGTGATGCGGGTGAGCCAGTCCTCGTAGAGGTCGTCGACGGGGCGGTAGTGCAGGAGCTCTCTTGCCAGGAGCAGCGCGGCGTGCGCGTCCGTGGGGGCGCGACGGGCGTGGGATGACGAACTGGCTGGAGTCGGTGACGGAGTTGCGGTGCGGCCCTCCCTTCGCACCGAAGGATGCTGGGACGAGGCCTGCTGCTCGTTCCCCGCCGGGCCGGTGGTGGCGTCGGCGGCAGGCGACGAGGAACGACGAGGGCATCCATTGACGGGCGCCATCTGGGCGACGTGGGTGGCGAGAGCAGCCTGGCGCTCGGCGCGAGCCCGGCGAGCGTCAGCCATGGACACGACGGAAGATCACACGCGAACAACGGAAGAAAGATTCCGGCGCACCCCTACCTGGCGCGCCAAATGTCGGATTTCGGGTTCCGACAGACCCTTAAGGTTCGAACTCTAGGGTGCGCACGGAGATCTTTCCGACTCGCGCTTCTATGGCTCGCAAGAAATCTAGGCTCGAAAGAAGAACACACAGAGGACACAAGGTTTATACTGGTTCGGGCCAACGATGTCGTGTAATACCCTACTCTAGTGTGTGGTGTGGTGGATTGCCTCAGGGGCTGATGATGAACAATATAGGGGAAACAACGGCCTCGCGAGAGGTGTTCTTGAGATGGTGTGGTATGCTCTACTTGGTCTGGATCTCTCTCTCTCTCTCTCTCTCTCTCTCTCTCTCTCTCTCTCTCTTTCTCTTCTCTCTTTCTCTTCTCTCTTTCTTTCTCTTTCTTTTTCCTCCCCCTTTTTCTCTCTTTCTTTCCTCCTATGGTGGTTAGTCCTATTTATAGAGGCCCTGGTCCTCTTCCCAAAAAATGAGCGGGAAGGGCGCTAACAATTGGCCATTTTGAAGGGGAACATCTAGTACAACTTATCCTGACCAAAGGTGGTCTTCGGCTGCCGAAAGCACTGGTGATGACGCCGTCTCGGTGACCTCCGTCCTGCCGCTCTGCTGGTCTTGTCTCGTTGCACCGGAATGGTAACCTTTGCCTGATGCCTTGGCCTGTGCTTGCTCCCTTTGCACCAAAGGGGAAACAAGGACACTACGCAGGCCGGCGCCCGCCTGGTGCCCGCCTAATCTCGATCGTCATGGCTTGCGTCACGGGCTCCTCGCGAGGCACCCCTGCCTTGATCTCTCCGCCCCCTCGCGAGCCTGCCTAATGAGGCTGCTCCTGAGGTAGCCTCCTGTCATCCGCCCCGCAAGGCTTGGCCCCTTGTGAGGGTCTTGAGCTTGAGCTGATGAAGCTGGGCTGCACTGGGCCCCCACTCGAGCCACGCCGCAGCAGGCAGGCAAGTCTGGGGACCCCCGTTCCCAGAATGCCGACAACTTATGCCTATTCTCTCTTATTTTGCAAGGTTTACATAAAGAGGGAGAATGCCGGCAGCTGGAATTCTGGGCTGGAGCAAATATTAGAGACCTATTCTGCACAGCTCCAAAAGTCCTGAAACTTCACGGAAGACGTTTTCCAAATATATAAAAAATACTTAGAGCAAGAACTTCACCAGGGGGGCCACACCCTGCCCACAAGGGTGGGGGCGCGCCCTACACCCCTGGGCGCGCCCCCTACCTCGTGGGCCCCCCTGGTGGCCCTCCGGTGGCCATCTTCTGCTATATGAAGTCTTTCGATGGGAAAAAAATCATAAGCCATCTTCTTGGACGAAACTCTGCCGCCACGAGGTGGAACCTTGGTTGAATCAATCTAGGGCTCTGGCGGAGCTGTTCTGCCGGGGAAACTTCCCTCCTGGAGGGGGAAATCATCGCCATCGTCATCACCAGCACTCCTCTCATTGGGAGAGGGCAATCTCCATCAATCAGCACCATCTCCTCTCAAAACCCTAGTTCATCTCTTGTATCCAATTCTTGTCTCCAAGTCCGGGATTGGTGTTAGTAGGTTGCTAGTAGTCTTAATTACTCCTTGTAGTTGATGCTAGTTGGTTTAATTGGTGGAAGATCATATGTTCAGATCCTATATGAATATTAATACCCTTCTGATTATGAACATGTTTATGCTTTGTGAGTAGTTACTTTTGTTCCTGAGGACATGGGAGCAGTCTTGCTATTAGTAGTCATGTGAATTTGGTATTCGTTCGATATTTTGATGAGATGTATGTTGTCTCTCCTCTAGTGGTGTTATGTTAACGTCGACTACATGACACTTCACCATTATTTGGGCCTAGAGGAAGGCATTGGGAAGTAATAAGTAGATGATGGGTTGCTAGAGTGACAGAAGCTTAAACCCTAGTTTATGCGTTGCTTCGTAAGGGGCTGATTTGGATCCATATGTTTCATGCTATGGTTAGGTTTACCTTAATACTTTTGTTGTAGTTGCGGATGCTTGCAATAGAGGTTAATCATAAGTGGGATTCTTGTCCAAGTAAGGGCAGTACCCAAGCACCGGTCCACCCACATACAAAATTATCAAAGTACCAAACGCGAATCATATGAGCGTGATGAAATCTAGCTTGACGATATTCCCATGTGTCCTCGGGAGCGCTTTACATCATATAAGAGTTTGTCCAGGCTTGTCCTTTGTTACAAAAATGACTGGGCCACCTTTCTGCACCTTATTTACTTTTGTTACTTGTTGCTCGTTACAAATTATCCTATCACAAAACTATCTGTTACCACTTATTTCAGTACTTGCAGAGAATACCTTGCTGGAAACCGCTTATCATTTCCTTCTGCACCTCGTTGGGTTCGACACTCTTACTTATCGAAAGGACTACGATAGATCCCCTATACTTGTGGGTCATCAGCACACTAAGTGTTCCTCCGGTATCCGGGAGTTGCATAGTCTCATAGTCATAGGGACATGTATAAGTCATGAAGAAAGCAATAGCAATAAACTAAACGATCATAGTGCTAAGCTTAAGGATGGGTCTAGTCCATCACATCATTCTCTAATGATGTTATCTCGTTCATCAAATGACAACACATGTCCATGGCTAGGAAACTTAACCATCTTTGATTAACGAGCTAGTCAAGTAGAGGCATATTAGGGACACTCTGTTTGTCTATGTATTCACACATGTACTAAGTTTCCGATTAATACAATTCTAGCATGAATAATAAACATTTATCATGATATAAGGAAATATAAATAACAACTTTATTATTGCCTCTAGGGCATATTTCCTTCAGTCTCCCACTTGCACTAGAGTCAATAATCTAGTTCACATCGTCATGTGATTTCACACCAATAGTTCACATCTTTATGTGCTTAGTTCACATCTTCATGTGACTAATACCCAAAAGGTTTACTAGAGTCAATAATCTAGTTCACATCGCTATGTGATTAGCACCCAAAGGGTGATCATATTTTGCTTGTGAGAGAAGTTTAGTCTACGGGTCTGGAACATTCAGATCCGTATGTATTTTGCAAATTTCTATGTCTACAATACTCTGCACGGAGCTACTCTTGCTAATTGCTCCCACTTTCAATATGTATCTAGATCAAGACTTAGAGTCATCTAGATCGGTGTAAAAAGCTTGCATCGACGTAACTCTTTACGACAAACAATTTTATCACCTCCATAACCGAGAAATATTTCCTTAGTCCTCTAAAGATAATTTTGATCGCTGTCCAGTGATCTACTCCTATATCACTATTGTACTCCCTTGCCAAAATCATGCTAAGGTATACAATAGGTCTGGTACACAGCATAGTATACTTTATAGAACATATGACTGAGGCATAGGGAATGACTTTTCATTCTCTTTCTATTTTCCGCCATGGCTGGGTTTTGAGTCTTTACTCAACTTCACACCTTGCAACACAGGCAAGAACTCCTTCTTTGACTGCTCCATTTTGAACTACTTCAAAAACTTGTCAAGGTATGTACTTATTGAAAAAAGTATCAAGCGTTGTAATCTATCTCTATAGATCTTGATGCCCAATATGTAAGCAGCTTCACCGAGGTCTTTCGTTGAAAAATTCTTATTCAAGTATCCTTTTACGCTATCCAGAAATTCAGTATCATTTCCGATCAACAATATGTCATCCACATATAATATCAGAAATGCTACAAAGATCCCACTCACTTTCTTGTAAATACAGGCTTCTCCAAAAAGTCTGTATAAAACTATATTCTTTGATCAACTCATCAAAGCGTATATTCCAACTCCGAGATGCTTGCACCAGTCCATAGATGGATTGCTGGAGCTTGCACACTTAGGTTGACAAAACCTTCTGGTTGCATCATATACAACTCTTCTTTAATAAATCCATTAAGGAATATAGTTTTGATATCCATTTGCTAGATTTCATAAAATGCGGCAATTGCTAACATGATTCGAACAGACTTTTAAGCATCAATACGAGTTAGAAAACCTCATCGTAGTCAACACCTTGAACTTGTTGAAAACCTTTTGCGACAATTCGAGCTTTGTAGATAGTAACACTATTATCAGCGTCCGTCTTCCTCTTGAAGTTCCATTTATTCTGAATGGCTCACCGATCATCGGGCAAGTCAATCAAAGTCCGTACTTTGTTCTGATACATGGATCCCATCTCAGATTTCATGGCCTTAAGCCATTTCACGAAATCTGGTCTCATCATCGCTTCCTCATAGTTCATAGGTTCATCATGGTCCAGTAACATGACTTCCAGAATAGGATTACCGTACCACTCTGGTGCGGACCATACTCTGGTTGACCTACGAGGTTCGGTAGTAACTTGATCTGAAGTTTCATGATCATCATCATTAGCTTCCTCATTAATTCGTGTAGGAATCACTGGAACTGATTTTTGTGATAAACTACTTTCCAATTCGGGAGAAGGTACAATTACCTCATCAAGTTCTACTTTCCTCCCACTCACTTCTTTCGAGAGAAACTCCTTCTCTAGAAAGTATCCATTTTTAGCAACGAATATCTTGCCTTCAGATCTGTGATAGAAGGTGTACCCAACAGTCTCCTTTGGGTATCCTATGAAGACACATTTCTCCGATTTGGGTTCAATTTTATCAGGTTGAAGCTTTTTCACATAAGCATCGCAACCCCAAACTTTAAGAAATGACAACTTGGATTTCTTGCCAAACCACAGTTCATATGGTGTCGTCTCAATGGATTTAGATGGTGCCCTATTTAACGTGAATGCAGGTGTCTCTAATGCATAAACCTAAAACGATAGTGGTAAATCAGTAAGAGACATCATAGATCACACCATGTCTAATAAAGTACGGTTAGGACATTCGGACACACCATTACACTGTGGTGTTCCAGGTGGTGTGAGTTGTGAAACTATTCCACATTGTTTCAAATGAAGACCAAACTCATATCTCAAATATTAACCTCCATGATCAGATCGTAGAAACCTTATTTTCTTGTTACGATGATTTTCCACTTTACTCTAAAATTCTTTGAACTTTTCAAATGTTTCAGACTTATGTTTCATCAAGCAGATATACCCATATCTGCTCAAATCATCTGTGAAGGTCAAAAATAACGATACCCACCACAAGCCTCAACACTCATCGGACCGCATACATCAGTATGTATTATTTCCAACAAGTCAGTTGCTCGCTCCATTGTTCCGGAGAATGGAGTCTTAGTCATCTTGCCCATGAGGCATGGTTCGCAAGCATCAAGTGATTCCAAAAGTCCATCATCATGGAGTTTCTTCATGCGCTTTACACCAATATGACCTAAACGGCAGTGCCACACATAAGTTGCATTATCATTATTAACTTTGCATCTTTTGGCTTCAATATTATGAATATGTGTATCATTACGATCGAAATTCAATAAACCATTTATATTGAGTGTATGACCATAGATGGTTTTATTCATGTAAATAGAACAACAATTATTCCTTCACTTAAACGAATAACTGTATTGCAATAAACATGATCCAATCATATTCATGCTCAATGCAAACACCAAATAACATTTATTTTAGGTTCAACACTAATCCCCAAGGTAAAGGGAGTGTGCGATGGCGAACTTTTCAACCTTGGAATCACTTCCAACTCACTCATCACCTCGCCCTTAACTAGTCTATGTTTATTTTGCAACTCCCATTTCGAGTTACCACTCTTAGCAACTGAACCAGTATCAAATACCGAGGGGTTGCTATAAACACTACTAAAGTACAGATCAATAACATGTATATCAAATATACCTTTGTTCACTTTTCCATCCTTCTTATCCGCCAAGTATCTAGGGCAGTTCCACTTCCAGTGACCATTTCCTTTGCAGTAGAAGCACTCAGTTTCAGGCCTGGGTCTATCTTTGGGCTTCTTCATGGGAGTGGCAACTAGCTTGCCATTCTTCTTGAAGTTCCCTTTCTTTTTCTTGCCCTTTTACTTGAAACTAGTGGTCATGTCAACCATCAACACATGATGCTTTTCTTGATTTCTACCTTCGCTGATTTCAGCATCGCGAAGAGCTCGGGAATCGTTTTCCTCATCCCTTACATATTATAGTTCATCAGGAAGTTCTAGTAACTTGGTGATAGTGACTAGAGAACTCTGTCAATCACTATATTATATGGAAGATTAACTCCCACTTGATTCAAGCGATTGTAGTACTCAGACAATCTGAGCACATGCTCACTCGTTGAGCCATTCTCCTCCATCTTGTAGGCAAAGTACTTGTTAGAGGTCTCATACCTCTCGACTCGGGCATGAGTCTGAAATACCAATTACAACTCTTGGAACATCTCATATGCTCCATGGCGTTTCAAAACATTTTTGAAGTCCAAGTTCTAAGACATAAAGCATGGTGCACTAAACTATCAAGTAGTCATCATACCAAGCTTGTCAAACATTCATAACGTCTGCATTTGCTCCTGTAATAGGTCCGTCACCTAGCGGTGCATCAAGGACATAATTCTTCTGTGCAGCAATGAGGCTAATCCTCAGATCACGAACCTAGTATGCATCATTGCTACTATAATCTTTCAACATAGTTTTTCTCTAGGAACATATCAACAATAAACGGGGAGCTACATCACGAGCTATTGATCTGCAACATAGATATGCTAATACTATCAGGACTAAGTTCATGATAAATTAAAGTTCAGTTAATCATATTACTTAAGAACTCCCACTTAGATAGACATCCCTCTAATCATCTAAGTGATCACGTGATCCATATCAACTAAACCATGTCCGATCATCACGTGAGATGGAGTAGTTTTCAATGGTGAACATCACTATGTTGATCATATCTACTATATGATTCACGCTCGACCCTTCAGTCTCAGTGTTTCGAGGCCATATCTGCATATGCTAGGCTCGTCAAGTTTAACCCGAGTATTCTGCGTGTGCAAAACTGGCTTGCACCCGTTGTATGTGAACGTAGAGCTTATCACACCCGATCATCACGTGGTGTCTCGGCACGACGAACTATAGCAACAGTGCATACTCAGGGAGAACACCTGTACCTTGAAATTTAGTGAGATATTATCTTATAATGCTACTGCCGTACTAAGCAAAATGAGATCCATAAAGGATAAACATCACATGCAATCAATATAAGTGATATGATATGGCCATCATCATCTTGTGCCTTCGATCTCCATATCCAAAGCACCGTCATCATCACCATCGTCGCCGGCTTGACACCTTGATCTCCATCGAAGCATCATTGTCGTCTCGCCAACTATTGCTTCTACGACTATCGCTACCTCTTAGTGATAAAGTAAAGCAATTACATGGCGATTGCATTTCATACAATAAAGCGACAACCATATGGCTCCTGCCAGTTGCCGATAACTGTTACAAAACATGATCATCTCATACAATATATCATCACGTCTTGACCATATCACATCACACCAATCCCTGCAAAAATAAGTTAGACGTCCTCTACTTTGTTGTTGCAAATTTTACTTGGCTGCTATGGGCTTAGCAAGAACCGTTCTTACCTACACATAAAAAACCACCACGATGTATAGTGTTTGTTTTTTGATCTTTAGAAAGAACCCTGTTCATTGAATCTAATTCAACTAAAGTTGGAGAAACTGACACCCGCCAGCCACCTGTGTGCAAAGCACGTCGGTGGAACCAGTCTCATCACATGAACGCGGTCATGTAATGTCGGTGCGGGCCGCTTCATCCAACAATACCGCCGAATCAAGAAACAACTAGTGACGGCAAGAAATATGTATATACCCACGCCCACAACTCCTTTGTGTTCTACTCGTGCATATAACATCTACACATAGACCTGGCTCGGATGCCACTGTTGGGGAACGCAGTATTTCAAAAAATTTACCTACGATCATGTAAGATCTATCTAGGAGATGCATAGTAACGAGAGGGGAGAGTGTGTCTATGTACCCTCGTAGACTAAAAGCGGAAGCATTAAGTAACGTGGTTGATGTAGTCGAACGTCTTCGCGATCCAACCAATCAAGTACCGAATGCACGACACCTCCGCGATCTGCACACGTTCAGCTCGATGACGTCCCTCGAACTCTAGACCCAGCTAAGGCCGAGGGAGAGTTTCGTCAACACGACGATGTGGTTATGGTGATGATGAAGTTATCGACGCAGGGCTTCACCTAAGCACTACGACGATATGACCAAGGTGGAAATCTGTGGAGGGGGCACCGCACACGGCTAAGAAATCAACTTGTGTGTCTATGTGGTGCCCCCTCCCCCGTACATATAGGAGGGGAGGAGGAGGAGGGCCAGCCTCTAGGGGCGCGCCCAAAGGGGGGATTCCTACTCCTAGTAGGAGTAGGTTTTCCCCTTTCCTAGTCCAAGTAGGAGAAGAAGGAAGGAGAGGGAGAGGGAGAAGGAAAGAGGGGGGCGCCGCCCCCTCCTAGTCCAATTCGGACCAGCCCATGGGGGGTGCATAGCCAACCCTTGAGGCCCTTATCTCCTTTCCCGTATGGCCCATTAAGGCCCACTACTTTACCCGATGAATTCCCGTAACTCTCCGGTACTCCGAAAAATACCCGAATCACTCGGAACCTTTCCGATGTATGAATATAGCCTTCCAATATAACGATCTTTACATCTCGACCATTTCGAGACTCCTCGTCATGTCCGTGATCTCATCCGGGACTCATAACAACCTTCGGTACATCAAATCACATAACTCATAATATAAATCGTCATCGAAAGTTAAGCATGCGGACCCTACGGGTTCGAGAACTATGTAGACATGACCGAGACTCATCTCCGGTCAATAACCAATAGCGGAACCTGGATGATCATATTGGTTCCTACATATTCTACGAAGATCTTTATCGGTCAAACCGCATAACAACATACGTTGTTCCCTTTGTCATCGGTATGTTGCTTGCCCGAGATTCGATTGTCGGTATCACCATACCTAGTTCAATCTCGTTACCGGCAAGTCTCTTTACTCGTTCCGTAATGCATCATCCCGCAACTAACTCATTAGTCACATTGCTTGCATGGCTTATAGTGATGTGCATTACCGAGAGGGCCCATAGATACCTCTTCGACAATCGGAGTGACAAATCCTAATCTCGATCTATGCCAACTCAACAAACACCATCGGAGACACCTGTAGAGCATCTTTATAATCACCTAGTTACGTTGTGACGTTTGATAGCACACTAAGTGTTCCTCCGGTATTCGGGAGTTGCAATCTCATAGTCATAGGAACATGTATAAGTCATGAAGAAAGCAATAGCAATAAACTAAACAATCATAGTCCGTCACATCATTTTCTAATGATGTGATCCCGTTCATCAAATGACAACACATGTCCATGGCTAGGAAACTTAACCATCTTAGATTAATGAGCTAGTCAAGTAAAGGCATACTAGGGACACTCTGTTTGTCTATGTATTCACACATGTACTAAGTTTTCGATTAATACAATTCTAGCATGAATAATAAACATTTATCATGATATAAGGAAATATAAATAACAACTATATTATTGCCTATAGGGCATATTTCCCTCATATCCAGACCACTAGTTTAAAAAAAGGGCAAACAGAAGAAGGGGAACTTCAAGAAGAACGACAAGCAAGTTGCTGCTCAAGTGAAGAAGCCCAAACCTAAGCCTGAGACTGAGTGCTTCTACTGCAAAGGGGCTGGTCACTAGAAGCGGAACTGTCCCAAGTATTTGGCGGATAAGAAGGATGGCAAAGTGAAAGGTATATTTGATATACATGTTATTGATGTGTGCCTTACTAATGCTCGTAGTAGCGCTTGGGTATTTGATACCGGTTCTGTTGCTCATATTAGCAACTCGAAACAGGGGCTATGGATTAAATGAAGATTGGCTAAGGACGAGGTGACGATGCGCGTGGGAAATGGTTCCAAAATCGATGTGATTGCCGTCGGCACGCTACCTCTACATCTACCATCGGGATTAGTTTTAGACATAAATAATTATTATTTGGTGCTAGCGTTGAGCATGAACATTATATCTGGATCTTGTTTGATGCGAGACGGTTATTCATTTAAATCAGAGAATAATGGTTATTCTATTTATATGAGTAATATCTTTTATGGTCATGCACCCTTGATGAGTGGTCTATTTTTGTTCAATCTCGATTGTAGTGATACACATATTCATAATATTGAAGCCAAAAGATGCAAGGTTAATAATGATAGTGCAACTTATTTGTGGCACTGCCGTTTAGGTCATATTGGTGTAAAGCGCATGAAGAAACTCCATGCTGATGGACTTTTGGAATCACTTAATTATGAATCACTTGATGCTTGCGAACCATGCCTCATGGGCAAGATGACTAAGACTCCGTTCTCCGGAACAATGGAGCGAGCAATTGACTTATTGGAAATAATAGATACTAATGTATGCAGTCCGATGAGTGTTGAGGCTCGCGGCGGGTATCGTTATTTTCCGACCTTCACAGATGATTTGAGCAGATATGGGTATATCTACTTGATGAAACATAAGTCTGAAACATTTGAAAAGTTCAAAGAATTTTAGAGTGAAGTGGAAAATCACCGTAACAAGAAAATAAAGTTTCTATGATTTGATCATGAAGGTGAATATTTGAGTTATGAGTTTGGTCTTCATTTGAAACAATGTGGAATAGTTTTGCAACTCACGCCACCTGGAACACCACAACGAAATTGTGTGTCTGAACGTCATAACTGTACTTTATTGGATATGGTGCGATCTATGATGTCTCTTATTTATTTACCGCTATCATTTTGGGGTTATGCTTTAGAGACGGCTGCATCCACGTTAAATAGGGCACCATCTAAATCCGTTGAGACGACACCATATGAACTATGGTTTGGCAAGAAACCTAAGCTGTCGTTTCTTAAAGTTTGGGGTTGCGATGCTTATGTGAAAAAGCTTCAACCCGATAAGCTCAAACCCAAATTGGAGAAATGTGTCTTCATAGGATACCCAAAGGAGATTGTTGGGTACACATTCTATCACAGATCCAAAGTCAAGATATTCGTTGCTAAGAATGGATCCTTTTTAGAGAAGGAGTTTCTCTCGAAAGAAGTGAGTGGGAGGAAAGTAGAACTTGATGAGGTAATTGTACCTTCTCCCGAATTGGAAAGTAGTTCATCACAGAAATTAGTTCCAGTGATTCCTACACCAATTAGTGAGGAAGCTAATGATGATGATCATGAAACTTCTGATCAAGTTACTGCCGAACCTGTAGGTCAACTAGAGTACGATCCGTACCAGAGTGGTACGGTAATCCTGTTCTGGAGGTCATATTACTTGACCATGACGAACCTACGAACTATGAGTAAGCGATGATGAGCCCAGATTTCGCGAAATGGCTTGGGGCCATGAAATCTGAGATGGGATCCATGTATGAGAACAAAGTGTGGACTTTGGTTGACTTTCCCGATGATCGGCAAGCAATAGAGAATCTATGGATCTTCGAGAAGAAGACTGACGCTGACGGTAATGTTACTGTCTACAAAGCTCAACTTGTTGCGAAAGGTTTTCGACAAGTTCAAAGAGTTGACTACGATGAGACCTTCTCACCCTTAGCGATGCTTAAGTCTGTCCGAATCATGTTAGTAATTGCCGCATTTTATGATTATGAAATTTGGCAAATGGATGTCAAAACTGCATTCCTTAATGGATATCTTAAAGAAGAGTTGTATATGATGCAACCAGAAGGTTTTGTCGATCCAAAAGGTGCTAACAAAGTGTGCAAGCTCTAGCGATCCATTTATGGACTGGTGCAAGCCTCTTGGAGTTGGAATATATGCTTTGATAGTGTGAACAAAGCATATGGTTTTATACAGACTTTTGGAGAAGCTTGTATTTACAAGAAAGTGAGTGGGAGCTCTATAGCATTTATAATATTATATGTGGATGACATATTGTTTATTGGAAATAATACAGAATTTCTAGATAATATAAAAGGGTACTTGAATAAGAATTCTTCAATAAAGACCTCGGTGAAGTTGCTTATATATTGGGCTTCAAGATCTATAGAGATAGATCAAGACGCTTAATTGGACTTTCAGAAAGCACATACCTTGATAAAGTTTTGAAGAATTTCAAAATGGATCAGTCAAAGAAAGCGTTCTTGCCTATGTTACAAGGTGTGAAGTTGAGTCAGACTCAATGCCCGACCACTGCAGAAGATAGAGAGAAAATGAAAGTCATTCCCTGTGACTCAGCCATAGGTTCTATCATGTATGCAATGCTATGTACCAGACCTGATATGTGCCTTGCTATAAGTTTAGTAGGGAGGTACCAAAGTAATCCAGGAGTGGACCACTGGACAGCGGTCAAGAACATCCTGAAATACCTGAAAAGGACTAAGGATATGTTTCTCGTTTATGGAGGTGACAAAGAGGTCGTCGTAAATGGTTACATCGATGAAAGCTTTGACACTGATCCGGATGACTCTAAGTCACAAACCAGGTATGTATTTATATTGAATGGTGGAGCTGTCAGTTGGTATAGTTCCAAGCAGAGCATCGTGGCGGGATCTACGTGTGAAGTGGAGTACATAGCTGCTTCCGAAGCAGCAAATGAAGGAGTCTGGATGAAGGAGTTCATATCCGATCTAAGGTGTAATATCTAGTGCATCGGGTCTAATGAAAATCTTTTGTGATAATACTGGAGCAATTGCCTTGGCGAAGGAATCCAGATTTCACAAGAGAACCAAACACATCAAGAGACACTTCAATTCCATCCGCGATCAAGTCAAGGAGGGAGACACAGAGATTTGCAAGATACATACGGATTTGAATGTTGCAGACCCATTGACTAAGCCTCTCTCACGAGCAAAACATGATCAACACCAAGACTCCATGGGTGTTAGAATCATTACTATGTAATCTAGATTATTGACTCTAGTGCAAGTGGGAGACTGAAGGAAATATGCCCTAGGGGCAATAATAAAGTTGTTATTTATATTTCCTTCATGATAAATGTTTAGTATTCATGCTAGAGTTGTATTAACCGGAAACTTAGTACATGTGTGAATACATAGACAAACAGAGTGTCCCTAGTATGCCTCTACTTGACTAGGTCGTTAACCAAAGATGGTTAAGTTTCCTGACCATAGACATGTGTTGTAATTTGATGGACGAGTTCACATCATTAGAGAATAATGTGATGGACAAGACCCATCCGTTAGCTTAGCATAATGATCGTTTAGTTTTATTGTTATTGCTTTCTTCATGACTTATACATGTTCCTCTAACTATGAGATTATGCAATTCCCGAATACCGGAGGAACACCTTGTGTGCTATCAAACGTCACAACGTAACTGGGTGGTTATAAAGATGCTCTATAGGTGTCTCCAATGGTGTTTGTTGAGTTGGCATAGATCTAGATTAGGATTTGTCACTCCGTGTATCGGAGAAGTATCTCTGGGCCCTCTAGGTAATGCACATCACTATGAGCCTTGCAAGCAATGTGACTAATGTGTTAGTTACGGGATGATGCATTACGGAACGAGTAAAGAGATTTGCCGGTAACGAGATTGAACTAGGTATGATGATACCGACGATCGAATATCAGGAAAGTAACATACCGATGACAAAGGGAATGACCTATGTTGTTATGCGGTTTGACTGATAAAGATCTCCGTAGAATATGTAGGAGCCAATATGAGCATCCAGGTTCCGCTATTGGTTATTGACCAGAGATGTGTCTCGGTGATGTCTACATAGTTCTTGAACCCGTAGGGTCTGCACGCTTAACGTTCGATGACGATTTGTATTAGTTATGTGTTTTTGATGACCGAAGTTTGCTCGGAGTCCCGGATGAGATCACGGACATGACGAGGAGTCTCGAAATGGTCAAGACATAAAGAATGATATATTGGACGATGTTATTCGGACACCGCATGAGTTCCGAGAGGTACCGGATAACTATCGGAGTGCCGGAGGATTATCGGAACCCCCCGAGGGAACTAATGGGCCTTCATGGGCCTTAGTGGAGAGAGAGGAGGGCCACAAGGGGCTGGTCGCGCCCCCCTTGCAGTCCGAATTGGACTAGGGGAAGGGGGCGGCGCCCCCCTTTCTCTTCCCCCCTCCCTCTCCCCTCCTACTTCCCCCTTCCACCCAGTGGAATGCTACTAGGACTTGGAGTCCTAGTAGGACTCCTTTGTCTCAGCGTGCCCTACAGGGACCGGCCGGCCTCCCCCTCTCCTCCTTTATATACAGAGGCAGGGGCACCCTAGAACACACAAGATCAATTGTTTTAGCCATGTGTGGTGCCCCGCTTCACAGTTTACCACCTCGGTCATATTGTCACAGTGCTTAGGCGAAGCCCTGCGCGGATCACATCATCAACACCGTCACCATGCCGTCGTGCTGACGGAACTCTCCCTCGTCCTCAACTGGATCAAGAGCTCGATGGACGTTATCATGCTGAACGTGTGCTGAACACGAAGGTGCCATACGTTCGGTGCTTGGATCGGTTGGATCGTGAAGACGTTCGACTACAGCAACCGCGTTACTAAACGCTTCCGCTTTTTGGTCTACGTCTGTACGTGGACACACTCTCCCCTCTCGTTGCTATGCATCTCCTAGTTAGATCTTGCGTGATCGTAGATTTTTTTGTTGAATTACTATGTTTCCCAACACCGTCTCCATCGAGTAATTCCCTTGTGTTTCGAGTTTGAAGTTCTCGCGCATGTCATTGAGTTTCCAATGGGAAATTCGCCCAACCTCATGTCATAATAAAGCTCATGCTTATTTTTTTAAAAGAACCGGTATTTTAGGAGATAAGTTTAAGTGTGTTTGTTTACTTATTTTAGTCCGTATGGATTTTCACGAGTACGCTTGAAAATGTATCATTGCATTGATAAGGAGGAGAAAGTACCGGGTAGCGCCACAACCACGTACACAGACTGGCGTAGCCATGGCGCTCGGTTGAGCAGAAGACAAAGGGGTTGCTCAGCCCCAAAAATTAAGTTCAGGTTACAGAGATTAGTTTGCTCAGCCCTTTGGCTCCGACCGTGGACTAGGAACGAGCCTCATCTTTGATCGTGGCGACAAGGCATGAGGTAGATGGCACGATCTCGTTGAAAATGACAAAATTACGATGACACCATAGAGACCAGGCCGTGAGCACCGCAACGGTAGCCAGGTCCGGACGCAGAGGTGCCGGAGTTGCGCGTATAGCCGTGGAAATCCAGTCAAAGAAACTAGAGGAACCATCTGCCGCGGGGATCGCAGGGCCGCACCAAGAGAGGATTTCGTGCCAGGTAACGTGCGCTAAGACGCAACACACGAAGATGTGGTGAAGCGTTTCGGACTCCTGGGAGCAGAGGACGCAGGCCGGCTCATGGGGCAAGCCGTGGCGGGCTAGGCA
>NC_041384.1:447158539-447163356 GCF_002162155.2 Triticum dicoccoides
CATCGGATTGTGTTGGGTTGTGATGAGAGAGACATGTAGAAGCCGCTGCCAAAGATCCACATACTCAACAATGGCGGCTGGCCTTGACGCCTCGTTTTGCGAGGCATAAAGGCTGCTAGGGAGGAAGTGATGTCGATGATATGTAGTCCATATTAAAATAAAAAAAAATATATTATACGTATGAACAATTGGAGTAATTATTATTTATTTGACAGGAAGGCTTTCAGGCTAGCTTTTTTTTTTTTTTGAGAATCCAGGCTAGCTTTATTAAAACTCAAATAGCGCTTTCATCAAGTGCCAAAGGCTTTAAAATAAAGTTGGGGGTGCCTCCATCCACACAAAAGGGGGGTTTGCATGGCCCCATATAGCTAGCTCATCAGCAACGACATTACATTCCTTGTCTTGCAAGTATCATGGCGACGATCGGCCACCTCCGCTCTGCTGCAACTCGATCACTTGCTCTGCCAAAGGTCAAGATCTCGCGGCCTGGTGATACCTTTGTGGGTTCCACTACATGCTACTACTACCAACAGAAACAGGCCGAGGAAAAACGTTGGATGGTTAGGTGCGTGACCTCAACGAAGGGAGCAACTTAGCTATCAACGGCAATAATGCAGCGTATGTAAACATGCCCGTGGGCACCGCGCAGACTTCGCAACGGCAATAATGCTTGTGGGTCGTGAGCGGATCTTCGGGCTCGCCACATGGTCGGTTAGCTAGAACCTAGATTTGCACTTAAATGGCACTAGGATGCAGTCGGTCAGTGGGTTGGTGCGGTTGTTGTCCATCTCCTTCGATATACTTCTCGTCTGCTTGGGTGGCTGGCAGAAAATCTGCGACTTTCAACGGGCGGCCAAGCCCGCCAGGAGCAGGTCGACACATGCGTGAAATCGATCGGACCGACGCGACCTGTGCGCTGAAGCTTCTTGACGTCGACGGGACCACAGGCTCCTTCCTACTCTGCGTGATCGGACATACAGGACGGGCAGAGTATCGGTTAAATCTGATAGCTTACCATCGACACGTTTGTCCAGTTATTAAATCTGACAACTTACAATTTCTTTTAACTCAAAAAATGGTGCCCCATTAGTCTGGCAAAAGGACGAGCACACATGACATGCTGACATCCAAAACAGGCACTTTGCAACTACTTCCTCAGTCCCATGATGTAGGACTTTTTTTTAACATTACAATAGTATTAAAAAAACGTTATTACCTCCTCTGGCTCCTCGTTATTGCCTTCTCTGGCTGCATCATGTTCTACCAAAGTCTAAAGTGCACTTCGCCATGTCATTTTTCACTCGTGGGTTAACTTTTTCTTTTCTATAGCGGATTATTGCCGTCCGCTGTTTTGATTTGGTTCTATCTACGTTGACTTGGATTTAATTATGTTCTTATGATATCATTGTTTCCATCTGTACATCTGTTGGGCCGTTGTTGGAGACCGTATTTGGTCTAAGAAAAGAGTACAGTTGTTCGATGCGTGGTTGTAGTGCTCTTACACGATTTGGCCTTGGTGCCAGTGACGGTGTTTGTGTGAATCCTTGTAACATCTCAATTTTCAATTTGAATGTTATACATAGGTTATCATATGCATATCACATTTTTATTTGCGTTTTGATTGAGATCCTAGAAAACTTAAGCAACTCAAGGACCCAAGGAGAGAGTTGGGGATTTCATAAATTTTCATATTTGATTTTTACCAATTTAAAAACAGGATCAATTTGATTTTAAATATTTTTCTCTTCAATTATTTCCGATAATAAAATAAATGAGAGAAAATAAAATGACTTCTTCAGAAAAGAGGAATATTGAAGGAGAAATTTTAAAATCAAATTTATATTTTATTTGAATTAGAAAAATACGCATTTTTAAAAATTGCATTTTTATGTCAGAAAAATGTTCACCTTGTTCTAAATATTAGGTTTAGACGATGAAACTTATTTCTGGTATTTTTAGAATTTTTTTATATTTTATTAGAATTTTTTTCTTCGGGCAATTTTTTTTAAGAAAAACTTCTCGCCCGACTGGCCGAAGGCCTAGCCGAGCAGGCCGGCCCACCTCGCCCCGCCGCCTTCCTCCTCGCGGGAGGAGTCCCGCGCGTCGCCGCCACTCGGGGAGTCCGAGACGGACTCCCGTCGCCGCCGCCCCTCCTCCAAGGCAGCCCCTCCTCGGGCCTTTAAAAGGCGGAGCCCCGCCGTCGCCTCCACCCTACACCGTCGTCGCAGCCGCCCGCCTCCTCGCCGCCTGCAGCCGAGCCAGCCGCCGCCCCGCGCCGCTGCCGCTCGCTGCCCGCCGCCGCCGCGCCACCGCCATGCCCCGCCGCCGCTGCCGCCTCACCGAAAACTGCCGCCGACCTCGCCGGTTTTGCCAGTTTTTAGGTAAAAACCTAGATCGGTTTTTTAGGGTTTCGTCCGTTTATTTCGGTTCTTTGGTTTTTAGATCGTTTTTTAGGGTTCGCTAGTTAGCGAATGTTCTCTGTTTAGTTCGTTAACCCGTTCGTTTAGTTCTGTTAGCGAACGTTCGTTCGTTAGGTTTTTCTTTTTCTTTTTCTTTTTTCGGCCAGGGTCCTATCCGTGATCACTTTTGTCGCAGATTAGTCCCTGATCTTCAAACTCTCATTACTTTTTGCTCATCTGTCCAAATCCAGTGTAACCAACGCCAAAATCTTCATCTTGTTCCCCTCTTTCCAGATAATCAACTTGAACATGGTTTTGATAATCTAAAATTTGGTTTCAAGCAGATTTGGATTCGAATTTTTTTTATCATAGTTTGAGTTTCGTAACTCCGATTCGATTGATTCTTTTTGCAAATCGAAGCTCTTCTCTTGTACTTTCAGTTTTGATCTTTTCTCTTGAGTTTTACCCTTGCATCTTATGCTTGAGTGCTTATGTATGCTATTGTTTGTTTACGATAGAGTTTCCGAAGTGCGAAGCGTGCTACTACGAGTCACTAGGGTTTTCAGATCGTCAGCAAGGCAAGTAACACTTTGATCATACCCTTTATTACCCAGTTTTTATGCATTAGTTTTCAATCCTCAAACACTGCATGGTTAGGACTTGATAATATGTGGCTATCGTGAAGTAGTTGATGAGGTAGAACCTATTGTCTTTATTACAAACCCTGGGAGTTGCTTCTACGTTATGCTTATACTGCTATGCTATGCTCGTGTGAGAGTTTTATTAATGGTTAAAGTTAAGGTGGCTACTTTAATACACATCTGGGTGGATTGGTTGAGGCACCCTAGAGCACCCAGTGGTTGTCTGGGCACCTAGAGCAATCCAGTGTTGTCCTGGGCTATCCCGGAGTACCCGTGTGATCATCCTATGGAATGCCACCTAGGCTCAAAGGGATCATAAGATTATTCGTGCTAGAAACTTCCATGTGCAGCCACAAGCCATTATGGGCACTAGCGTAGTTGAGTATGGTGTGTGACCTCTTTCAGTGGTTGGCTAGCAGATGTAGGGGAAGTAGGTGGTACTGTCTACCCAGAGTAAAGAGTTAATGCTTCAGAAAGACTGTGTCTCGATCATCCGTTTCTCAAACATCTTATAGTGCGAGAAATTCAACGGAGAAGATCGAGTCTTGTGGGGAAATGTGGGCAAACCTCGGCAGAGTGTATAAACTAATCATGGTTAGCCGTGTCCCCGGTTATGGACATCTTGAGTATCTGGTACTTAAATTTTTGATTTGATCTCATCACTCTACTTAATTAATTTGTTGGGTTGATGATTATTAATTTGGGATTGAGTTGGAGGAACCTTCTCAATGTTTTCAACAAACTTTGTAGTTAAATAAAATCTATTCCTTTGTTATAGGGAAAAACTAGCTTTCTGCAAAAATGACCATAGAGCCTCCACCGGCCAAATATGCATATAGTTATAGCTGTTACATGTTCATTACTCTATAGTGTTATTTTGCCAGCATATTCCATATGCTGACCTACACATGCTGCAACGTATTATGTTGCAGAGTTTTCAAACAAAGAGTAAGGTGCTCTAGGTCGTTGTCGTGCACTCAGCTATGCCGTTGGATTTGATTGACTCATTTACCTTCGAAGCTTCCGCTGTTATTGTAATGCCCCGTATGTAACTTGCCATATTTGTATTCCAACTCTTGCCATTTTCGGCACTAAGTTATAATATTCCCTCATGGTTGGGTTTCGTCTTCGTTTTGCATTTTGTCTATGTCATGCATCTCATATCATGTCATCATGTGCATCGCATTTGCATACGTGTTCGTCTCATGCATCCGAGCATTTTCCCCGTTGTCCGTTTTGCGTTCCGGCACTCCTATGTCCTCCAGCGTCCCCTTTTGCCTCTTTTCGTGTGCGGGTGTTAAACGTTCTTGGATTGGACCGAGACTTGCCAAGCGGCATTGGTTCACTACCGGTAGACCGCCTATCAAGGTTCGTGCCATTTGGACTTCGTTTGATACTCCAATGGTTAATCAAGGAACCGTAAAGGCCTCGTGTGTGTTGCAGCCGAAAACCCCTCCAAAGTGGCCCAAAACCCACCTAAACCCCCTCCATCCTCTCGGTCGTTCGATCATGACCGCGTGGCCGAAAACCGCACTCCATTTGGAGTCTCCTAGCTCCTTCTATGTATAAATAGGCACCCCCTCCGAAATTCCCACAGTACAAAACCCTAGACTCTTCCTCCTCCCGCCGCCGGACACGTCCGGTCCGGTCGGACAAAACGCGCCGCCACCCCGAGCCACTCACAGGCCGACACGTGGCCCGCCGCTGTCTCCTACCGTGCCGGCCCGCGCGGCCCGGGGCAGGCCCCCGCGGCCCATCTCCGCCTCTCCGCGCCGGT
>NC_041384.1:447163593-447198623 GCF_002162155.2 Triticum dicoccoides
GCCCGCGCCCGCGCCGCCTTCTCTGCTCCGCCGTCGCCTCACCGGATCGGGTGGCCGACGTCAAGTCCGGCCGCCTCCCTCTTCTCCGGCAAGTCCGGTAACTACCCCGGCGAACTCCTCCCCGGCGATCCTCGAACTGCGTGCTAGATCTGGATCTGAGAGGCCTAGGATTCTCTAAGTCCCCAGTTTTCAATATTTTCTGGCATGTTCATCGCATCATAACTTTGCATCCGTAGCTCCGTTTTGCGCGTGTGATATATCAAATTGTTCGTCTGGATGTGCTCTTCATTTCATTACATTGCACCATGCTTGTTTGAGTTCATCTTGATGTCCTAAATGCTGTTGCAAGAGTGCTATATAATGTTAGTTTCTATTTCTTATCAGATTATGGACATTTGTCATTTTTGCCATGTTTAATGTGTGCCTCCTATGAACTTGAGCCCTACATGTGTTTTGGGCTATGCCATGCCATATTTATATTGGAAATATGCCCTAGAGGCAATAATAAAAGCATTATTATTATATTTCCTTGTTCATGATAATTGTCTTTATTCATGCTATAATTGTGTTATCCGGAAATCGTAATACATGTGTGAATAACAGACACCAACATGTCCCTAGTAAGCCTCTAGTTGACTAGCTCGTTGATCAACAGATAGTCATGGTTTCCTGACTATGGACATTGGATGTCATTGATAACGAGATCACATCATTAGGAGAATGATGTGATGGACAAGACCCAATCCTAAACATAGCTTAAAGATCGTATAGTTCGTTTGCTAGAGTTTTTCCAATGTCAAGTATCTTTTCCTTAGACCATGAGATCGTGTAACTCCCGGATACCGTAGGAGTGCTTTGGGTATACCAAACGTCACAACGTAACTGGGTGACTATAAAGGTAGACTACGGGTATCTTCGAAAGTGTCTGTTGGGTTGACACGGATCAAGACTGGGATTTGTCACTCCGTATGACGGAGAGGTATCACTGGGCCCACTCGGTAATGCATCATCATAATGAGCTCAAAGTGACCAAGTGTCTGGTCATGGGATCATGCATTACGATACGAGTAAAGTGACTTGCCGGTAACGAGATTGAACGAGGTATTGGGATACCGACGATCGAATCTCGGGCAAGTAACATATCGATTGACAAAGGGAATTGTATACGGGGTTGCTTGAATCCTCGACATCGTGGTTCATCCGATGAGATCATCGTGGAGTATGTGGGAGCCAACATGGGTATCCAGATCCCGCTGTTGGTTATTGACCGGAGAGTCGTCTTGGTCATGTCTACATATCTCCCGAACCCGTAGGGTCTACACACTTAAGGTTCGGTGACGCTAGGGTTGTAGGGATATGTATATGCAGTAACTCGAATGTTGTTTGGAGTCCCGGATGAGGTCGCGGACGTCATGAGGAGTTCCGGAATGGTCCAGAGGTAAAGAATTATATATAGGAAGTGCTATTTCGGGCATCGGGACAAGTTTCGGGGTCACCGGTATTGTACCGGGGCCACCGGAAGGGTCCCAGGGTCCACCGGGTGGGTCCACCTGCCCCGGGGGCCACATGGGCTGTAAGGGGGTGCGCCTTGGACTACATGGGCCAAGGGCACCAGCCCCAAGGGGCCCATGCGCCTAGGGTTCACAAAAGGGAAGAGTCCCATTAGTGGAAGGCACCTCCTAGGTGCCTTGGGGGGGAGGGAAACCTCTCTTGGCCGCCGCCCCCCTAGGAGATTGGATCTCCTAGGGCCGCCCCCCCCCTTGGCCCTCCTATATATAGTGGGGGAAGGAGGGCTTTTCATCCACGCCTTTGGTTGCCTCCTTCTCCCTCTCCAACACCTCCTCCTCCTCCATAGTGCTTGGCGAAGCCCTGACGGAGTACTGCAGCTCCACCATCACCACACCGTCGTGTTGCTGCTGGAGCCATCTTCCTCAACCTCTCCTTCCCTCTTGCTGGATCAAGAAGAAGGAGACGTTACGCTGACCGTACGTGTGTTGAACGCGGAGGTGCCGTCCGTTCGGTGCTAGGATCTCCGGTGATTTGGATCACGTCGTGTTCGACTACCTCAACCCCGTTCTTTGAACGCTTCCGCTCGCGATCTACAAAGGTATGTAGAAGCATCCGATCACTCGTTGCTAGATGAACTCATAGATGGATCTTGGTGAAACCGTAGGATTTTTTTTTGTTTTCTGCAACGTTCCCCAACAGTGGCATCATGAGCTAGGTCTATGCGTAGTTCTTCTTGCGCGAGTAGAACACAATTTGTTGTGGGTGTAGATGTTGTCAACTTTCTTGCCGCTACTAGTCTTATCTTGCTTCAACGGTATTGTGGGATGAAGCGGCCCGGACCAACCTTACACGTACGCTTACGTGAGACCAGTTCCACCGACTAACATGCACTAGTTGCATAAGGTGGCTGTCGGGTGGCTGTCTCTCCTACTTTAGTTGGAGCGGATTCGATGAAAAGGGTCCTTATGAAGGGTAAATAGAAGTTGACAAATCACGTTGTGGCTTTCACGTAGGTAAGAAAACATTCTTGCTAGAACCCTACTTCTGCCATGTAAAACATGCAACAACAATTAGAGGACGTCTAACTTGTTTTTGCAGCAAGTGCTTTGTGATATGATATGGCCAAAGTTGTGATGAATGATGAATGATATATATGTGACGTATGAGTTGTTCATGCTATTGTAATAGGAATCACGACTTGCATGTCGATGAGTATGACAACCGGCAAGAGCCATAGGAATTGTCTTTATTTTTTGTAGACCTGCGTGTCATTGAGAAACGCCATGTAAATTACTTTACTTTATTGCTAAACTTGTTAGCCATAGTAGTAGAAGTAATAGTTGGCGAGCAACTTCATGGAGACACAATGATGGAGATCATGATGATGGAGATCATGGTGTCATGCCGGTGACAAGATGATCATGGAGCCCCAAGATGGAGATCAAAGGAGCTATGTGATATTGGCCATATCATGTCATTATTATTTGATTGCATTTGATGTTTATCATGTTTTGCATCTTGTTTACTTAGAACGACGGTAGTAAATAAGATGATCCCTCATAATAATTTGAAGAAAGTGTTCCCCCTAACTGTGCACCGTTGCGATAGTTCGTTGTTTCAATGCACCACGTGATGATCGGGTGTTTGATTCATACGTTCACATACAACGGGTGTAAGACAGATTTACACATGCAAACACTTAGGTTGACTTGACGAGCCTAGCATGTGTATAGACATGGCCTCGGAACATAGAAGACCAAAAGGTCAAGCATGAGTCGTATAGAAGATACGATCAACATGAAGATGTTCACCGACGTTGACTAGTCCGTCTCACGTGATGATCGGACACGGCCTAGTTGACTCGGATCATGTTACACTTAGATGACTAGCAGAGGGATGTCTATCTCAGTGGGAGTTCATTGAATAATTTGATTAGATGAACTTAATTATCATGAACTTAGTCTAAAATCTTTACAATATGTCTTGTAGATCAAATGGCCAACGTAGTCCTCAACTTCAACGCGTTCCTAGAGAAAACCAAGCTGAAAGACGATGGCAGCAACTATACGGACTGGGTCCGGAACCTGAGGATCATCCTCATAGCTGCCAAGAAAGATTATGTACACCGCTAGGTGATCCACCCGTCCCACAGAACCAAGACGTTATGAACGCTTGGCAGACACGTGCCGATGACTACTCCCTCGTTCAGTGCGGCATGCTTTACAGCCTAGAGCCGGGGCTCCAAAAGCGTTTTGAGAGACATGGAGCATATGAGATGTTCGAAGAGCTGAAAATGGTTTTCCAAGCTCATGCCCGGGTCGAGAGATATGAAGTCTCCGACAAATTCTTCAGTTGTAAGATGGAGGAAAATAGTTCTGTCAGTGAGCACATACTCACTATGTCTGGGTTACATAACCGCTTGACTCAGCTGGGAGTTAATCTCCCGGATGATGCGGTCATTGACAGAATCCTCCAGTCGCTTCCACCAAGCTACAAGAGCTTTGTGATGAACTTCAATATGCAGGGGATGGAAAAGACCATTCCTGAGGTATTTTCAATGCTGAAATCAGCAGAGGTAGAAGTCAAGAAGGAACATCAAGTGTTGATGGTGAATAAAACCACTAAGTTCAAGAAGGGCAAGGGTAAAAAGAACTTCAAGAAGGACGGCAAAGGAGTTGCCGCGCCCGGCAAGCAAGCTGCTGGGAAGAAGCCAAAGAATGGACCCAAGCCCGAGACTGAGTGCTTTTATTGCAAGGGAAGTGGTCACTGGAAGCGGAACTGCCCCAAATACTTAGCGGACAAGAAGGCCGGCAAAACAAAAGGTATATATGATATACATGTAATTGATGTGTACCTTACTAGTACCCGTAGTAGCTCCTGGGTATTTGATACCGGTGCAGTTGCTCACATTTGTAACTCAAAGCAGGGGTTGCGGAATAAGCGGAGACTGGCAAAGGACGAGGTGACGATGCACGTCGGGAATGGTTCCAAGGTCAATGTGATCGCCGTCGGCACGCTACCTCTGCATTTACCTTCGGGATTAGTTTTAAACCTTAATAATTGTTATTTAGTGCCAGCTTTGAGCATGAACATTGTATCGGGATCTCGTTTAATTCGAGATGGCTACTCATTTAAATTCGAGAATAATGGTTGTTCTATTTATATGAGAGATATGTTTTATGGTCATGCTCCTATGGTGAATGGTTTATTCTTAATGAATCTCGAGCGTAATGCTACACATATTCGTAGTGTGAGTACCAAAAGATGTAAAGTTGATAATGATAGTCCCACATACTTGTGGCACTGCCGCCTTGGTCACATATGTGTCAAACGCATGAAGAAGCTCCATGTAGATGGACTTTTAGAGTCTCTTGATTACGAATCATTTGACACGTGCGAACCATGCCTCATGGGTAAGATGACCAAGACTCCGTTCTCAGGAACAATGGAGCGAGCAACCAACTTATTGGAAATCATACATACTAATGTGTGCGGTCCAATGAGTATTGAGGCTCGCGGTGGCTATCGTTATGTTCTCACCCTCACTGATGATTTGAGTAGATATGGGTATATCTACTTAATGAAACACAAGTTTGAAACCTTTGAAAAGTTCAAGGAATTTCAGAGTGAGGTTGAGAATCAACGTGACAGGAAAATCAAGTTTCTACGATCAGATCGTGGAGGAGAATACTTGAGTCACGAACTTGGCACACACTTAAGAAAATGTGGAATAGTTTCACAACTCACGCCACTTGGAACACCTCAGCATAATGGTGTGTCCGAACGTCGTAATCGCACTCTATTAGATATGGTACGATCTTTATGTCTCTTACCGATTTACCGCTATCTTTTTGGAGCTATGCTTTAGAGACTGCCGCATTCACTTTAAATAGGGCTCCGTCGAAATCCGTTGAGACGACACCGTTTGAATTATGGTTTGGGAAGAAACCTAAGCTGCCGTTTCTAAAAGTTTGGGGATGCAATGCTTATGTCAAGAAACTTCAACCTGAAAAGCTCGAACCCAAGTCGGAAAAATGCATCTTCATAGGATACCCTAAAGAAACTGTTGGGTATACCTTCTACCTCAGATCCGAAGGCAAGATCTTTGTTGCCAAGAATGGATTCTTTCTAGAGAAAGAGTTTCTCTTGAAGGAAGTAAGTGGGAGGAAAGTAGAACTTGATGAAGTGTTGCCTCTTGAACCGGAAATTGGCGCAACTCAAGAAAATGTTCCTGAGGTGCCTGCACCGACTAGAGAGGAAGTTAATGATAATGATCAAGATACTTCTGATCAAGCTCCTACTGAAATTCGAAGGTCCACAAGGACACGTTCCGCACCAGAGTGGTACGGCAACCCTGTCTTAGAAATCATGTTGTTAGACAACAGTGAACCTTCGAACTATGAAGAAGCGATGGCGGGCCCGGATTCTGACAAATGGCTAGAAGCCATGAAATCCGAGATAGGATCCATGTATGAAAACGAAGTATGGACTTTGACTGACTTGCCCGTTGAACGGCGAGCCATAGAAAATAAATGGATCTTTAAGAGGAAGACAGACGCGGATGGTAATGTGACCATCTATAAAGCTAGGCTTGTCGCTAAGGGTTATCGACAAGTTCAAGGGGTTGACTACGATGAGACTTTCTCACCGGTAGCGAAGCTAAAGTCCGTCCGAATCATGTTAGCAATTGCCGCATTCTACGATTATGAAATATGGCAAATGGACGTCAAAATGGCATTCCTTAATGGTTTCCTTAAGGAAGAATTGTATATGATGCAACCGGAAGGTTTTGTCGATCCTAAGAATGCTAACAAGGTGTGCAAGCTCCAACGCTCGATTTATGGGCTGGTGCAAGCATCTCGGAGTTGGAACATTCGCTTTGATGAGATGATCAAAGCGTTTGGGTTTACGCAGACTTATGGAGAAGCCTGCGTTTACAAGAAAGTGAGTGGGAGCTCTGTAGCATTTCTCATACTATATGTAGATGACATACTTTTGATGGGAAATGATATAGAACTCTTGGACAGCATCAAGGCCTACTTGAATAAGAGTTTTTCAATGAAGGACCTTAGAGAAGCTGCTTATATATTAGGCATCAAGATCTATAGAGATAGATCAAGACGCCTCATAGGTCTTTCACAAAGCACATACCTTGATAAGATATTGAAGAAGTTCAATATGGATCAGTCTAAGAAGGGGTTCTTGCCTGTGTTGCAAGGTGTGAAATTGAGCTCAGCTCAATGTCCGACCACGGCAGAAGATATAGAAGAGATGAGCGTCATCCCCTATGCCTCAGCCATAGGTTCTATTATGTATGCCATGCTGTGCACCAGACCTGATGTAAACCTTGCCGTAAGTTTGGTAGGAAGGTACCAAAGTAATCCCGGCAAGGAACACTGGACAGCGGTCAAGAATATCCTGAAGTACCTGAAAAGGACTAAGGAAATGTTTCTCGTTTATGGAGGTGACGAAGAGCTCGTCGTAAAAGGTTATGTCGACGCTAGCTTCGACACAGATCTGGATGACTCAAAGTCAGAAACCAGATACATGTATATTTTGAATGGTGGGGCAGTAAGCTGGTGCAGTTGCAAGCAGAGCGTCGTGGCGGGATCTACATGTGAAGCGGAGTACATGGCAGCCTCGGAGGCAGCACATGAAGCAATATGGGTGAAGGAGTTCATCACCGACCTAGGAGTCATACCCAATGCGTCGGGGCCAATCAAACTCTTCTGTGATAACACTGGAGCTATTGCACTTGCCAAGGAGCCCAGGTTTCACAAGAAGACAAGGCACATCAAGCGTCCTTTCAACTCCATTCGTGAAAATGTTCAAGATGGAGACATAGATATTTGTAAAGTACATACGGACCTGAATGTAGCAGATCTGTTGACTAAACCTCTCCCTAGGGCAAAACATGATCAACACCAGAATTCCATGGGTGTTCGATTCATCACAATGTAACTAGATTATTGACTCTAGTGCAAGTGGGAGACTGTTGGAAATATGCCCTAGAGGCAATAATAAAAGCATTATTATTATATTTCCTTGTTCATGATAATTGTCTTTATTCATGCTATAATTGTGTTATCCGGAAATCGTAATACATGTGTGAATAACAGACACCAACATGTCCCTAGTAAGCCTCTAGTTGACTAGCTCGTTGATTAACAGATAGTCATGGTTTCCTGACTATGGACATTGGATGTCATTGATAACGAGATCACATCATTAGGAGAATGATGTGATGGACAAGACCCAATCCTAAACATAGCTTAAAGATCGTATAGTTCGTTTGCTAGAGTTTTTCCAATGTCAAGTATCTTTTCCTTAGACCATGAGATCGTGTAACTCCCAGATACCGTAGGAGTGCTTTGGGTATACCAAACGTCACAACATAACTGGGTGACTATAAAGGTAGACTACGGGTATCTCCGAATGTGTCTGTTGGGTTGACACGGATCAAGACTGGGATTTGTCACTCCGTATGACGGAGAGGTATCACTGGGCCCACTCGGTAATGCATCATCATAATGAGCTCAAAGTGACCAAGTGTCTGGTCACGGGATCATGCATTAAGGTATGAGTAAAGTGACTTGCCGGTAACGAGATTGAACGAGGTATTGGGATACCGACGATCGAATCTCGGGCAAGTAACATATCGATTGACAAAGGGAATTGTATACGGGGTTGCTTGAATCCTCGACATCGTGGTTCATCCGATGAGATCATCGTGGAGTATGTGGGAGCCAACATGGGTATCCAGATCCCGCTATTGGTTATTGACCGGAGAGTCGTCTCGGTCATGTCTACATATCTCCCGAACCCGTAGGGTCTACACACTTAAGGTTCGGTGACGCTAGGGTTGTAGGGATATGTATATGCAGTAACTCGAATGTTGTTCGGAGTCCCGGATGAGATCCTGTATGTCACGAGGAGTTCCAGAATGGTCCGGAGGTAAAGAATTATATATAGGAAGTGCTATTTTGGGTATCGGGACAAGTTTTGGGGTCACCGGTATTGTACCGGGGTCACCGAAAGGGTCCCGGGGGTCCACCGGGTGGGTCCACCTGCCCCGGGTGCCACATGGGCTGTAAGGGGGTGCGCCTTGGCCTACATGGGCCAAGGGCACCAGCCCCAAGGGGCCCATGCGCCTAGGGTTCACAAAAGGGAAGAGTCCCACTAGTGGAAGGCACCTCCTAGGTGCCTTGGGGGGGAGGGAAACCTCCCTTGGCCGCCGCCCCCTAGGAGATTGGATCTCCTAGGGCCGGCGCCCCCCTTGGCCCTCCTATATATAGTGGGGGAAGGAGGGCTTTTCATCCACGCCTTTGGTTGCCTCCTTCTCCCTCTCCAACACCTCCTCCTCCTCCATAGTGCTTGGCAAAGCCCTGACGGAGTACTGCAACTCCACCATCACCACACCGTCGTGTTGCTGCTGGAGCCATCTTCCTCAACCTCTCCTTCCCTCTTGCTGGATCAAGAAGAAGGAGACGTTACGCTGACCGTACGTGTGTTGAACACGGAGGTGCCGTCCGTTCGGTGCTAGGATCTCCGGTGATTTGGATCACGTCGTGTTCGACTACCTCAACCCCGTTCTTTGAACGCTTCCGCTTGCGATCTACAAAGGTATGTAGAAGCATCCGATCACTCGTTGCTAGATGAACTCATAGATGGATCTTGGTGAAACCATAGGAAATTTTTTGTTTTCTGCAACGTTCCCCAACAATTTACAGGGGTGTATGCCATGTATTTTTGTGATCAATTTGGTGACTAGCACAAGCATGCAAAGTAGCTCTCGTGATGTTGCTGATTTCAGGGACTTAGAATTCTTCTAAGTCTTTTCCCTAATGTTATTTTTATGCCATGTATTTATGTTGCTACAGAGTGATCCATGCCTCTTTTGAGCATATTCAGTAAGGATGATTTTGAGATATTGTTATGCTCTATCCATCCATGTCTTTGTTTGCAATTATGGAGTATCCTAGCATGACACAATCTTGCTCTACTTTTGCTATAAAATGTTCCTGGCAGATTGTTTATGTGTTAATCAATTTTGCCGAGGTTGTTGTAGTTGTTCCATGCATGCTATGAGATTGTTCTTGCCATGGTTAGCTACTTGAACATGTCTTCTTGCTGGGTGTATGCTTAGTTTGTCAGGAAACGCCTTGTGGTGACTGCATCGAGCTCGCAAACATGCCTATGTAACTCTGTTTTGGCCATGTCCAATTTTCTGCTAAGTCTGAATCTGTTAATGAAACTTGTTATGTTTACATGGTTGCCATTGTATCTTCTGATCCTTTTTGGCCTATGGTCAGTAAGGGACTTTTGTTATATACTTTGAGTAGTTTCATGCCATGCCTTGCTTTGCCATGATATGATCCTGTAGCATGTTGTTATCTTGCTCTAAACATTGCTTCATGATGTTAAATCCTGACATGTTATTTTCACGAAGTCTGTGAACCTGATATCTTTTGCACTTTTGCCATGCTTGTTTGAACCTGCTATTGTGTGAATTAGCTGTAGCTCAGTGTTCATCTTTTGTCAAGCATCTTGAGTGGATCACTGCCATGTGCTTTTTTGCTATATTAGAGTGCAGTAGCTTAGTTTCTTGATGCATTTTAGATGGCATCGTGCCATTAATCACAGAATAGTGCCATTATTGTTTTGCTTGCCATTTGCAAACCATGCATCCGATTCCGGTTATCTTTATATCGATTTCGACCGAAATCAACTCATCTTTCCAGCGGCACTCTTGGTTTGCCAAGTTGCGGCCTGGTTCAATCTTTTCCTTCCGGAGCATGCATATGCATTGCATATCACATCCCGCATATCATGCCATGTTTTGCATCATGTGGCTTGTGCATTGCACCGTGGTTGATTGTGTTTCCCTTTGCTTGTGTTCTTGATTTGGGTAGAGCCGGGAGATGAGTACGTGATCGAGGAACACGTTGAGTATGCTTACGAGGATCAAGCTTACGTCAACTCGGAGAACTTTGCAGGCAAGATGACCATACCCTCGAAATCACTTCTATCTTTGCTTGCTAGTTGCTCGCTCTATTGCTATGCCTATGCTGCGATACCTACCACATGCTTTATCATGCCTCCCATATTGCCATGCCAAACCTCTAACCCACCTTGTCCTAGCAAACCGTTGATTGGCTATGTTACCGCTTTGCTCAGCCCCTCTTATAGCGTTGCTAGTTGCAGGTGAAGATTGGAGTTTGTTCCTTGTTGGAACATGTTTATTGTTGGGATATCATTATTATATCTTGTTTACTTTAATGCATCTATATACTTGGTAAAGGGTGGAAGGCTCGGCCTTATGCCTGGTGTTTTGTTCCACTCTTACCGCCCTAGTTTCCGCCATACCGGTGTTATGTTCCTTGATTTTGTGTTCCTTACGCGGTCGGGTTATAATGGGAACCCCTTGACAGTTCGCCTTGAATAAAACTCCTCCAGCAAGGCCCAACCTTGGTTTTACCATTTGCCACCTAGCCTTTTTCCCTTGGGTTCCGCGGACTCAAGGGTCATCTTTATTTTTTTTTGACTATACACAGTAGGGCAAAACCCCACTGCAATTTTTATATTATTTCAACAAAGGGATCCAGCAATACAAAAGGCTTGAGATAAGCCAAGAACAAAAAGAAGGAAGAAAGAAAGAAAGAAAGAAATAAAAAAAGAAAGAAAGAAACAAGAAGCTAGGAGCTACTAAAAACAAAAGATTACAGGACAAGGTTGTCAAGCCAGAGACAGAAAGCTCTAGCATAACTCTTCTTAATTCTAAACCTACGCAAATTGAGTTCCTCCAAGAGGATGACTTTCCATCCCTGAATGCTTGGTTGGATGGCTTGAAAAATGAGGATGATGATTTCCATGAAGAAAGGCACATGAAGTTTTAATTTTAGATCAGCAAAGGCCTCGAGAACTGAGACATTTTCCTGCCTAGTATGGCAAATTATGTCCCAACACTGTGCAGCAAAAGGACGTGTCCAAAAAAGGTGTTGAAGTGTTTCCTCCTACTGGCAATTGTTTACAGCACAATTGTAATTGTCCAAATGAAAATATTTCCTTCTAAGAAGATTCCTGGTATTAAGTCTGTCATGTAGTAGCCTCCAAAAGAACACCTTGTGCTTGGGTTGACAAGAGCTATTCCAAATCCAGTTAAATTGTTGTGGCACTATTTTAACTCCCATCATCAGTTTATATGCCTTTGCAACAGAGAATTGATCACTTCCCCAAATATAGCTCCAGGTGTCTATACATTCCAGATATTCAGAACCCCTCAAAGTTATACAAATGTCTTCCATTGCTTCAAATTCTTGGAATGCTTGCACTGTCAATGGTAAGTGAAAGAGATCCTCCAGGAATTCAGTGTGAATAATGGTATGCACAGTGGAGTTTCTATTTTTCACAAAAGAAAAGAGATGAGGGAACATGTCCTGAAGGCAGGCTGAGTGCCAAAGATCAGACCAGAAAAAGGCACTTTTGCCATCTCCAATGTGGCATCTGGCCATGGATTTGAAATTGTCAATGAGCTTAAGATTAGCTTTCCACCAAAAGGATCCTATCCAACTGTTGCCAGGCAGTGAACCAGCACTATAATGTGCTTCCTAGTTCAAGTTAACCCATGGAATGTTGTGTCTGTTGTAAAACTTGTGCAGATTCTTGAGAAGCAAAGCTTTGTTTTGGACAAAGATGTCCATTACTCCCAATCCTCCTTGGTCCTTTGGACTACAAACAGTACTCCAAGCCACCATGGCAGGCCTATGATCCTCCAAATCAGGGCCTCTCCAGAGGCAGTGCCTCAATAATTTAATTGCTTGAGCTTTAATGGTGACAGGTACATCAAGAGACCCCATAAGGTAAATCAGCAGGGAGTTGAGCACAGATTTTACCAACAATAGTCTTCCAGGCATGGTCAAAAAAGAAGATAGGCCCATCAGTTTCTTCTGAAATCTTGTGACCATAGGTAAACATTGCTCAACAGTGGGTTTATAAATACCCAGGGGTGCACCCAAATATTGGATGGAAAAGAATTCCCTTTCACACTGGAAAGTATTAGTCAGAATTTCAACTTTCTCCTCAGGTACATTGAGTGGGATGAGGCTAGATTTAGAGTAATTGACTTTCAGCCCAGTAGCATCTGCAAAAGTATTGAGGAGGGCTTTGAGGTAGTGTAGTTGTTTGGCATCTGCTTGAAGGAGGACCAAAGTGTCATCTGCATATTGTACTATTGGGAAATCAGGGCAGGAGTTCACTTGCAGAGGTGAGGAGAGTACACCCATTTGCATGGCCTTGTTGAGGATTGACTGAAGAAGATCTGCAGCAAGTACAAACAGCAGTGGTGATAGAGGGTCTCCTTGTCTCACACCTCTGAGGCAATATAATTTTTTACCAGGCACACCATTAAGCAGAATGGCAGATGAGGCAGAAGTGAACAACATTTTGATCCAATTAATCCATCTATCTCCAAATCCTTTAGCTTTTAAAATATCCAGAATTGCCTGATGTTCAATGGTGTCAAAAGCTTTTTCAATGTCCAATTTCAGTACAATAATCTCTTTCTTGGATTTATGGCACTAATGCAAATATTCATAAGCCCAACCCAGGCAGTCATGAATAGATCTCTCTTTGAGGAAGCCATATTGGTTAATGTGAACTAGCTTTAAGATGACTTTCTGTAACCTGTTTGCCAACAGTTTAGTGACTAGCTTGAGACAACAATTGAGGAGGGAGATTGGCCTGTAATCATTTGCTGTGAGAGGAGAATTGCCTTTTGGAATCAGAGTAATGAATGAGGTGTTCAAACTTTCCAGAGAGATTTGTCCAGCATGGAAGTCAGAAATGAAGTTAAGCACATCTCCTTTAATTATGTCCCAGCAAGATTTAAAAAACTCATTATTGAAGCCATTAGGACCAGGTGATTTGTCTATAGGTAATTCTTTCACTACTTCATTGTTTTCTTCTTTAGAAAAAGGCAATTCCAATGACTCAAAAAGTGTGGGATCCTATCTTTGGTGAAATAATGACTGCAAGTCAAAATGCATAGAAGTTTTGAGAGAAGTCCCCATTCTTTTCTTATAGGTGTCCCATAGTATAGCAGCTTTCCCAGCATGATCAGATATATCAACTTGATCATCATTTTGCAGGACAGCAATATGATTATGCTTGTGATTGATAGAAGCCTTGGTATGAAAGAATTTGGTATTTTCATCCCCAAACTTTACCCCTTTAATTTTTCCCCTTTATTTCCAATAGATCTTTTGGTTCCTCAAAAGAACTAGCAGATGTTCTTTAAGGAGAATCCTACAATTCCATTCATAAGTGTCCAGGGGTCTAAACTCCTCAAAAAAGTCCCAAAGAAAAATGAGTTCATTGATTTTAGCAATTTGAGTTTTCAGACAAGAGAAAGATCTGGCCCACAACTTCAAAGCTCTCCTCAAATTTTTAAACTTTGCATTCAACCTTTTGACTGAATCCAGATTCCCTACTAGAATATTCCAAGCAGCATGAACTACCTGTTTGAAGTCTGAGTGATGCAACCAATAATTCTCAAATCTAAAAACTTTTGCTTTGGGAATTAAGGTACCAACTTTGATTACTCCAGGAAAGTGGTCTGAAATTGGTTTTGCAAGAGGTAGAGCCATAGTATTTGGGAATGTGGTCATCCAAGAAGCTGAAGTGAAAAACCAGTCAAGCTTGACCAGCAGAGGATTTTCCTGCATGTTACTCCAACTGAATTTCCTTCCATGCAGAGGAATCTCTAATAAACCTTGGTTACTAATTGCTTCATTGAACATGAGCATCTCATTAACATCTCCACCAGGTTTATTTCTGTCTGATGGATCCCTCATGAAATTGAAATCTCCCATAAGAATCCAGTCCACTTCATCAGGCATATGAATATTTAAAAACCACTCAATGAACTCAATTTTGTCCTGTGGGTCACAAGGACCATAGATATTGGTGAGAAGCCAGGACTGATTGGAGAGCAAACTTGTGAATTGGATTGAGAGTGAAAATCTGTTTTGAAAAATTACTTCTCCAGCAAAGAGAGAGTCATTCCAAGCCACTAGGAGACCCACTGAAGCTCCAACAGAAGGAAGGAAAGCAACCTTATTGATTCTATTGGGACAGAAATTTTTTATGTAAGTAGCATCAAAGTTTTCTCTCTTAGTTTCTTGTAAGCACAGAATATTGCAGTCACTCTCATCAATTTCCTACCTTAAAGCCAGCCATTTATCCTGTGAATTCATCCCTCTAATGTTCCAGTTCAGAATGTTCCAACTTCTATTAGTGTTATTCATGGAGACAAAGATGTGAACTGCAGTAGAGGTCAAGCACCAGCACTTGACTCATTATTAAAGTGGAGAAAAGATTATCTGAAGTTCTGGACCACAGCATATGACAAAACCAGCAATACATCCAAGTAGCATACACCACCGAGGTTCCATTAAGATAGATCATCTCCAGAGCAAAGAGTTGCTTAGAGTACCAGCACTCAAAGATTACAACATAAGTAAGATTGACCAAAAGGGCACATGAGACTTTATCCAAACTACCCCCAACCACTAGCGTCTAGTAATCATCATGAAGATGTTGGTGTGTTATCCTCTCCAGTGGCCAAGGGCACGTTGACCAAGTCCTCATCAAGCTTTCTTCTTGGCTTCTTGGCCAGCTTGCTATCTAGCTCCCCCTCAGCAAGCTTACAGAAAGAGGCAGTGAGGTTTCTAACAACTGAGTTTTGAGTGACAGGAGGAATAGCATGACAAGGCAGACAACTAGTATTTGAGCAGGGGTCATCTTTATTTTAACCCCCCTGGGCCAGTGCTCCTCTGAGTATTGGTCCGAAACGGGCAGCCTGCGGGGCCACCTCGGGGCAACTCGAGGGTTGGTTTTACTTGTAGCTTGACCTATCCGGTGTGCCCTGAGAACGAGATACATGCGACTCCTATCGGGATTTGTCGGCACATCGGGCGGCTTTGCTGGTCTTGTTTTACCATTGTCAAGATGTCTTGTAACTGGGATTCCGAGTCTGATCGGGTCATCCTAGGAGATGGAATATCCTTCATTGGCCGTGAGAGCTTCTGATGGGCTAAGTTGGGACACCCCTGCAGGGATTTGAACTTTTGAAAGTCGTGCCTGCGGTTATGGGCAGACGGGAATTTGTTAATATCCGGTTGTAGAGAACCTGAAACTAAACTTAAGTAAAATGAATCAACAACGTGTGTAGCCGTGATGGTCTTTTTTCGGCGGAGTCTGGGAAGAGAACACGGTCTCGTGTTATGCTTGAACGTAAGTAGTCTAGGATCACTTCTTGATCATAGATTCTCGGATGTGCTTTGCCTTCTCTTCTCGCTCTCATTTGCGTATGTTAGCCTCCATATATGCTAGTGCTTGCTGCAGCTCCACCTCACATATCTTTTCCCCTACCCATAAGCTTAAATTGTCTTGATCGCGAGGGTGTGAGATTGCTGAGTCCCCGTGACTCACAGCTTATTTCCAAAACCAGATACAGGTGCCGATGATACCATTCTAGGAGATGCGACTAAGCTCAAGTGGGAGTTCGATGAGGACTCAGGACGTTACTACGTTTCCTTTCTAGACGATCAGTAGTGGAGCCCAGTTGGGGCGATCGGGGATCTTATGCATTTGGGGTTGTCTTTATTTTGGTTTCGTAGTCGGACCTTGATTGTATCTGGATGATTGTAATGCTATATTTATGTATTGTGTGAAGTGGCGATTGTAAGCCAACTCTGTACCTATTTCTTATTCAGTACATGGGATATGTAAAGATTACCCCTCTTGCGACATTGCCTACAATGCGGTTATGCCTCTAAGTCGTGCTCCGACACGTGGGAGATATAGCCGCATCGTGGGTGTTACAGTTATCTTATTTAGATGGCCTTCAGCCATATTATTGTAATAAGTTATCTTTTGAGACATTCGATGTAATAAGTGTGTGATTGAACTCTGTTATAAATCCTCAAGTACCGTGTGTGTCAGCATTACCGATCCAGGGATGACACTACACAGAGATTTGACCGTCTGAGGTCGGTTCGATGTAATAAGTGTGTGATTGAACTCTGTTATAAATCCTCGAGTACCGTGTGTATCAGAGCACATGCTGATTGTAGGACGCAACCACTAGGACAAAGCCATATGACACTCTTCTCTACTCATTTCTGACTCTTCTCTATTTTCTACTCTATAGATGGCGGACCCAAGGAACAAGTTTGCTCAACCGGATGAAGACACCCCTTTTGGACGACACTTGAAGGAGGCCACTAAGTACTTGAGCATCGGAATACCAAGCTTCACGGGGAGCTACATCGCCACTCTACCTGAAGAAGAGCGCTGGACAATTCGAGTACATGTTCCAGGAAGGACATTCACACCAGTTACTGAGCCCATAGACTTTTCCTTTGATGCACCAACCTGGAGTCTAGGAAAGAGCATGGCAGCACACATCGCCATGGGACGCATCGGTGAAGTTTACTACAAGGATCTTAAGTGCACCATCTACCAGATATGTGGATGCCGAGATGAGCAATAGGAGATGATTCGCACCAGGAGGGATAAATCCATTGCAGCCTACATCCAGGAGTTGAACCAACACATTCATCCTGAGGAGAACCAGATGTGCGCCAGCATGATGTACATGAAGAAGGTGATGACTCGTAATATGGAGCTAGAAGAGGAACTCAAGTCTACACGCGATGGATATGAAGAGGAGATTGCAATACTACTGGAGAAGAATGAAGACCTAAAGAATAAGCTAGGAATATTCATGGGAGATCCCAAACCAGAGGAAGATAACCACCCCGAAGACTACATCATCATCGACGACACCGACTCCGACCCCAATAGCAATGATGATTATGAAGACGAAGTTGGAGCGGATATCATGGAATCTTCCACCGATCAAAATTCTAGTCAACCACCATGTTATTAGTAGTATTTCCCCCATGTATATAGTAGTAGTCCGAGTATTTTGTAACGGTAGTTAGATCGATTGTATGCCCTTGCTTTGAATTGAGTGGTGTGATAACGAATGCGTTTGTCTCATGTGCATATGGATAGTGATTTTTCTTTAGACCTCAATCTATTCTAATATCTCCCCTCTAAACCTATCAGATGCCTCCGAGACGTGACCCTAGATTTGTCTTCCCACCGGAGCTCACTCAATTGATCCAACAACAGAATGCCTTGATGCAGCTACTAGTCCAGAACCAAGGCAACAACAACAACAACAACAACAACAACAACCCTCCGCCACCACCTCTAGTTGACAACTTAGCCCGTTTTCTGAGGTTGAATCCGCCAGTGTTTTCTAGTAGCACCGAGCCGATTGTTGCTGATGACTGGCTCCGTAGGATTGGAAGGGAATTGACCACCGCAAGTTGCACAGATGCAGAGAAGGTGCGCTTTGCCGCACACCAACTGGATGGACCCATAGCCTCATTGTGGGAGAATTACACAACCACTTTTCCCATAGCCAATGTCACATGGGATCGGTTTCAGCAAGCTTTCCGCACAGCCCATGTCTCAACTGGAGCAATGAGTATGAAGAAGCGTGAGTTTCGTAACTTACGCCAGGGAAATCGTACTGTGGTGCAGTACATGGATGAGTTTAGTAAGTTAGCTCGCTATGCCCCAGATGATGTGGCTACAGATGCTGCGAAGTAGGAGAAGTTTATGGAAGGGTTGAATGATGAGCTGAGTATGTAGTTGATGGTGGCAACATTCACTAACTACCAGGAGTTGGTAGACAGGGCCCTTATGATTGAAGGCAAGCAGCAGCAGGTAGAGAGCCGCAAAAGGAAGTATGGACATGGGAAGTACAATTATGGAGCTCAGTAGAAGCCTCGCTTTACCCCTAACTCGTGAGGACATACCCATCATAACCATGGAGGCCATACTCATAACGTAGGAAGCACACATAACCAGAGTGGCCCTAAGAATGGTAATGGGAATGGAGCAAACGACGGCCAGAATCGTTACAACCCCATGATAACCCACAAGTATAGGGGATCACAACAGTTTTCGAGGGTAGAGTATTCAACCCAAATTTATTGATTCGACACAAGGGTAGCCAAAGAATATTCTCAAGTATTAGCAGCTGAGTTGTCAATTCAACCACACCTGGAAACTTAATATCTGTAGCAAAGTATTTAGTAGCAAAGTAATATGATAGTAGTGGTAACGGTGGTAAAAGGTAACGGTAGCAAAAGTAATATTTTTGGTGCTTTGTAGTGATGATAACAATAGCAACGAAAAAGTAAATAAGCGAAGAATAATATATGAAAAGCTCGTAGGTAATGGATCGGTGATAGAGAATTATGCCGGATGCGGTTCATCATGTAACAGTCATAACATAGGGTGACACAGAACTAGCTCCAATTCATCAATGTAATGTAGGCATGTATTCCGAATATAGTCATACATGCTTATGGAAAAGAACTTGCATGACATCTTTTGTCCTACCCTCCCGTGACAGCGGGGTCCTAGCGGAAACTAAGGGATATTAAGGCCTTCTTTTAATAGAGTATCAGACCAAAGCATTAACACATAGTGAATACATGAACTCCTCAAACTACGATCATCACCGGGAGTGGTCCCAATTATTGTCACTTCGGGGTTGCCGAATCATAACACATAGTAGGTGACTATAGACTTGCAAGATAGGATCAAGAACTCTCATATATTGATGAAAGCATAATAGGTTCATATCTAAAATCATGGCACATGGGCCCTAGTGACAAGCATTAAGCATAGCAAAGTCATAGCAACATCAATCTCAGAACATAGTGGATACTAGGGATCAAACCCTAACAAAACTAACTCGATTACATGATAAATCTCATCCAACCCATCACCGTCCAGCAAGCCTACGATGGAATTACTCACGCACGGCGGTGAGCATCATGAAATTGGTGATGGAGGAAGGATGATGATGACGATGGCCACGGATTCCCCTCTCCAGAGCCCCGAATGGACTCTAGATCAGCCCTCCCGAGAGAGTTTAGGGCTTGGCGGCGGCTCCATATCGTAAAACACAATGAATCCTTCTCCCTGGTTTTTTTCTCCCCGAAAGTGAATATATGGAGTCAGGGTTGAGGTCGGTGGAGGGTCAGGGGGCCCACGGGGCAGGGGGCGCGCCCCCCACCCTCGTGGACAGCTGGAGGCCCCCCTGACGTGGATCTTCCTTCTAGTATTTTTTATATATTCCAAAATAATTCTCCGTTGATTTTCAGGTCATTTCGAGAACTTTTATTTCTACACAAAAATAACACCATGGCAATTCTGCTGAAAACAGTGTCAGTCCGGGTTAGTTCCATTCAAATCATTCAAGTTAGAGTCCAAAACAAGGGCAAAAGTGTTTGGAAAAGTAGATACAACGGAGACGTATCAACTCCCCCAAGCTTAAACCTTTGCTTGTCCTCAAGAAATTCAGTTGATAAACTGAAAGTGATAAAGAAAAACTTTTACAAACTCTGTTTGCTCTTGTTGTTGTAAATATGTAAAGCCAGCATTCATGTTTTCAGCAAACATTATGAACTAACCATATGCACAATAAGATTTAGGTCTCATGTTTACTCATATCAATGACATAATCAACTAGCGACCAATAATAATAAATCTCGAATGACAACACTTTCTCAAAACAATCATGATATGATATAACATGATGGTATCTCACTAGCCCTTTCTGAGACCGCAAAACATAAATGCAGAGCACCTTTAAAGATCAAGGACTGACTAGACATTGTAATTCATGGTAAAAGAGATCCAGTCAAGTCATACTCAATGTAAACTAACATTAATGAATGCAAATGACAGTGGTGCTCTCCAACTGGTGCTTTTTAATAAGAGGGTGATGAATCAACATAAAAGTAAATAGATAGGCCCTTCGCAGAGGGAAGCAGGGATTTGTAGAGGTGCCAGAGCTCGGTTTTGAAATAGATATGAATAATATTTTGAGCGGTATACTTTCATTGTCAACATAACAACCGAGATATGGCGATATCTTCCATGCTACACACATTATATGCGGTTCCCAAACAGAATGGTAAAGTTTATACTCCCCCTCCACCAACAAGCATCAATCCATGGCTTCTCGAAATAACGAGTGCCTCCAACTAACAACAGTCCCGGGGGAGTTTTGTTTGCAATTATTTTGATTTGATTTTCATAAAGCATGGGACTGGGCATCCCGGTGACCAGCCCTTTTCTCGTGAGTGAGGAGTGGAGTCCACTCCTCTTGAGAATAACCCGCCTAACATGGAAGATACAGACAACCCTAGTTGATACATGAGCTATTCGAGCATACAAAACATAATGTTTATTTGAAGGTTTAGAGTTTGGCACATACAAATTTACTTGGAACGGCAGGTAGATACCTTATATAGGTAGGTATGGTTGACTCATATGGAACAACTTTGGGGTTTATGGAATTGGATGCACAAGCAGTATTCCCGCTTAGTATAGGTGAAGGCTAGCAAAAGACTGGGAAGCAACCAGCTAGAGAGCGACAACAGTCATGAACATGCATTAAAATTAATCAACACCGAATGCAAGCATGAGTAGGATATAATGCACCATGAACATAAATATCGTAGAGGCTATGTTGATTTTGTTTCAACTACATGCGTGAACATGTGCCAAGTCAAGCCACTCGAATCATTGAAAGAAGGATACCACCCTATCATACCACATCACAACCATTTTAATAGCATGTTGGCATGCAAGGTAAACCATTATAAGCTCCTAGCTAATTAAGCATGTCATAAGCAACTACAATCTCTAATTGTCATTGCAAATATGTTTCTTTCATAATTGGCTGAATCGGGAATGAGGAACTAATCATATTTACAAAAACAAGAGAGGTCAAGTTCATACTAGCTTTTCTCATCTCAATAAGTTCATCATATAATCATCATTATTGCCTTTCACCGGCACGACTGAATAGTGTGGATAATAATAATAGTGCATGTGCATTGGACTAAGCTGGAATCTGCAAGCATTCAATTGAAGAGAGAAGACATGGTAATATGGGCTCTTTGTCAGATCAACAATAATGCATATAAGTGCCACTTTAACATTTTAATTATGGTCTTCTCCTCTCGACTCCCAGAGAATAAGAAAAGAAATAAAACTATTTACGTGGGAAAGCTCCCAACAAGCAAAAGAAGAACGAGAAATCTTTTTGGGTTTTCTTTTTAGTTACTACTACAAGCATGGAAAGTAAACTAATTAAAAGCTACAACTAATTTTTTTCTTAAGGTTTATTAAACACACAAGAATAAAGCATAAAAAAGGAAAATAAACTAGCATGGATGATACAGTGAAAAAGTATGAGCACCGACAACTAGCATGAGTGTGTGAACATGAATGTAATGTCGGTGAGAAATACGTACTCCCCCAAGCTTAGGCTTTTGGCCTAAGTTGGTCTATGTCCACGGCTGGCCTGGCGGATATCCAAAGTAATAGTTGGGGTCGTACTATGAAGAAGCCTTGGATTGCCACTGGTTGGTAATCACCTCCAGATCCCACTGGAAATCAGACTGTCATGAAGGATCAAATTGTGGTTTCGGCTCTGGCTCTGTTGCTGATGTAGGGTTCCGATAGGCGTGAATGGCCTCTAATGGAACAAGGTACTTGCCTGCAGATAAATCAAACAAGGAAGGAGCAGGCAAGGTAATAGTCTCAGGGATTTTTACCAAATATTAGTTTGTACTTAAACACCTTTTCCCTATTTCTTAACAATAAAATCATGTTCTACCATACTCTTATAATATAGATAAACAGGAGGCATCAATTTTTCTTCTTTCTCATAATGCCTAATAGGTATATTAAAATGTGCAGCGAGGCGCGAGGCGAAGATGCCTCCAAGGACGGGGCCCTTAGTACGGTTAAGATTTAACCGCTTTGCAACAATAGCGCCCATACTAAATGTGTCATCACGGAACAAGGCATGGGACAAAATAACAATATCAGGGGCACTCATGTTTCCACAGTTTTCGCGCCCAATTAAGCATCTACTAGCAAATATAACAAAGTAACGTAGAACAAGAAAGTGTATGCTAGTAATTCGTGCGTCGGAAATCTTCCTCGTTTCCCCTACAACAATGGTATCAATAAACCCATCCACATCGTCACGATGTGGTACCTCTACACTGCCCTCAAAAGGGATCAAACAAATCCGACAAAAGTCACGAAGTGACATCTCCTTATGCTCATCATATAAATATAATTCCACCGAAGGTGGTGAGCTCCTAGCATGGAAATGAAAGTTTTGCACAAATATATTGGTGAGTAAGAGATACTGTTCGCGTTGGTCGTGGAGGAAGGCGGTGAGGCCTGCATTCTCAGCCAATTCATAGAAATCATCATAAATCCCGACTGGTCTCAAGAAATTATCACAAGGCCATTCACACGGCCGAACTTCCGCGGTGCGAGGGAGATTATATTTGGGCCTCTTATCTTCCTCACTTTGCTTATCCTTCGAGCTTCGGCTCGATGAGCCCCTCAAAAATCTCTTCATCTTTTTCTGAAAATTTCTGAAATTTTTAGTAACTTCAAAAATAAAAGTGAACCAAACTCAACAATATTGATAGCAACTACTCCTACAAGTGCCTAGAGGCAATATCATGCATCAAAACTACTTTTGACCACATAAATTTGACATGCAAGCTCAAGAACAGGGTCACCTAAGCAGCAAAAATATGCAATGAATAAAGCACTAGAACAAAAACTAATTGGACCATTGGAGGAGTCACATACCAAAGAACAATCCCCCAAAGTAGTTTTGTGAATGGAGCTCTGAGCAAGGAGATCGAAAATGGCAGCAAAATGAGCTTGGACTTGGGTTTGAGCTGGATAGTGATGTTTTTGGGAGGAAGGAGTGTGTGGTAGCTGGAATAAGTGGAGGGGAGCCACCAGGGGCCCACGAGGCAGTGGGGCGCGCCCAGGGGGTAGGGCGTGCCCTGGACCCTCGTGGCCAGGTGCTTGCTTCCTCCTGCTGTGTTCTCAGTGCTAGATATTCTCAAATATTCTAGAAAAAATCATATTTTATTTTCAAGGCATTTGGAGAACTTTTATTTTTGGGGTATTTTTTATTGTATTGATAATTCAGAAAACAGACAGAAAATACTATTTTTTGCTTTATTTAATCTAATTAATAGAAAGTAAAAAGAGGGTACAGAGAGTTGCCTTTTCTAAATTCATCCATCTCATGCTCATCAAAAGGAATCCACTAACAAGGTTGATCAGGTCTTGTTAACAAACTCATTCCGAATAACATGGAACCGAAGAATTTTTGAATAACACTAGGTTACCTCAACGGGGATATGCATGTCCCCAACAATAAGAATATCATATTTCTTCTTGACAGTAGGAAGAGGAAATTCAAAACCTCCAATAGTAATAGTTGAAATTTTTTCAATAGAATTGATACTATGGACTTTAGGTTGTTTCCTCGGAAAGTGTACCGCATGCTCATTACCATTAACATGAAAAGTGACATTGCCTTTGTTGCAATCAATAACAGCCTCTGCAGTATTCCAAAAGGGTCTTCCAAGAATAATAGATATACTATCTTCCTCGGGAATATCGAGAATAACGAAGTCCGTTAAAATAGTAATGTTTGCAACCACAACAGGCACATCCTCACAAATACCAACAGGTATAGCAGTTGATTTATCAACCATTTGCAAAGATATTTCAGTAGATGTCAACTTATTCAAATCAAGTCTACGATATAAAGAGAGAGGCATAACACTAACACCGGCTCCAAGATCACATAAAGCAGTTTTAACATAGTTTCTTTTAATGGAGCATGGTATAGTTGGTACTCCTGGATCTCCAAGTTTCTTTGGTAGTCCACCCTTAAAAGTATAATTAGCAAGCATGGTGGAAATTTCAGCTTCCGGTATCTTTCTCTTATTTGTAACAATATCTTTCATATAGTTAGCATAAGGATTCATTTTGAGCATATCAGTTAATCGCATACGCAAAAAGATAGGTCTAATCATTTCAGCAAAGCGCTCAAAATCCTCATCATCCTTTTTCTTGGATGGTTTGGGAGGAAAAGGCATGGGTTTCTGAACCCATGGTTCTCTTTCCTTACCGTGCTTCCTAGCAACAAAGTCTCTTTTATCATAACGTTGATTCTTTGATTGTGGGTTATTAAGATCAACAACAGGTTTAGTTTCTACCTCATTATCATTGCTAGGTTGAGCATCAACATGAACATCATCATTAACATTATCACTAGGTTCATGTTTATTACCAGATTGTGTTTTAGTGTCAGAAATAGAAATATCATTAGGATTCTCAGGTGTGTCAATAGCAGGTTCACTAGAAGCATGCAAAGTCCTATCATTTTTCTTTTTCTTCCTTTTAGAAGGACTAGGTGCGTCAATATTATTTCTCTGGGAATCTTGCTCAATTCTCTTAGGATGGCCCTCAGGATACAAAGGTTACTGAGTCATTTTACCACCTCTAGTCATATATCTAACAGCATTATCATTTTTATTATTATTCAATTCATTGAGAAAATCATTCTGAGCTTTAAGTACTTGTTCTATTTGAGTGGTAACCATAGAAGCATTTTTACAAATAAGTTTTAGTCCACCTTTAACATTAACCATATAATCACTCAAGTGTTCAATCATATAGGCATTATGTTTCAATTGTCTACCAACATAAGCATTAAAATTTTCTTGCTTAACCATAAAGTTATCAAACTCATCCAAGCATGGGCTAGCAAACTTAGTAAATGAGATTTCAGCTTTATCATATCTATAGAGAGAATTTACCTTTGTTACCCGTGTCGGGTTATCAAGACCATGTATTTCTTCAACAGGCGGCAAATTAAGACCATGTATTTCTTCAATAGGGGGTAAATTCTTAACATCTTCAGCTTTAATACCTTTTATTTCATAGATTTCTTTGCCTCTTTCATATCTTCAGGACTGAGAAATAGAATACCCCTTTTCTTTGGAGTTGGCTCAGGAGTTGGTTCAGGGATTGGATTAGGAAGTGTCCAACTATTTTCATTAGTCAACATATTATTCAATAGAATTTCAGCTTCATCTGGTGTTCTTTCCCTAAAAACACAACCAGCACAACTATTGTTAAGGCATATCTCTCTCAATGTAGTGTTGGTGATTGATGACAACATGTTTGCGGACTAATCGTGTGCATTGAGAATTTCAGAGATTCATCCTTTGGCACAAGACGATTTCTTTCCCCTCGGAGTGTTTTTCAAGACGGTGTAGCTCTTTCATTTCTTGTTTGGTGGACAAGTTTCGTAGGAGTCATCGTACTATCAAGAGGGGGTCCGCTTTGGTAAGGCTTGGATGGAATCATCACGTACACATCCTTTCCTCACCCTCTGAGCCGTTCCGCTTCAATGGAGTGCTCTTTCCCTGTTCAGTGTGTGGTTTTGGGTCCAAGCGGTAGTACTGCGGTACCCAGTGGTAGTACCGCTTGTGGGTCTCAGCCGCAGTACCGCTGTGGTACCGGGCTCCTTCCGCGTCGACTCGACGGGGTCGCCTCTCGTGTCGGGTTGTGCGGTACTTGCAGTGGTAGTAGAAGCGGTAGTACCGCTCGAGAGCGGTAGTACCGCCCTACCACCACGGCAGTACCGCACTGGGCTCTGCTCCTGTACCACACGGTAGTACTACATGGCAGAGCGGTAGTACCACTGGGTCCAGCGGTAGTACTGCCCCCTGCGGTAGTATCGCCCTCTGCGGGGCTGTTTTGGAGGTAATGGTTGGATGGGATCCCCTTCTATAAAAGGGGGTCATCTTCTTGTTCGTTAACTCACCTCTTCCGCCAAAGCTCCATTAATGCTCCATGCTCCATTTTCGCCTGATCTCTCTCCCTAGCCAATCAAACTTATTGATTTGCTCGGGATTGGTTGAGAAAGCCCCGATCTACACTTCCACCAAGAGAAATTTGATTCCCCCACCAACCCCTAGCGGATCTTGTTACTCTTGGGTGTTTGAGCACCATAGACGGTTGAGGTCACCACGGAGCCATAGTCCATTGTGGTGAAGCTTCGTGGTGTTGTTGGGAGCCTCCGATTAAGTTGTGGAGATTGCCCCAACCTTGTTTGTAAAGGTCCGGTCGCCGCCTCCAAGGGCACCAATAGTGGAATCACGGCATCTCGCATTGTGTGAGGGCGTGAGGAGAATACGGTGGCCCTAGTGGCTTCTTGGGGAGCATTGTGCCTCCACACCGCTCCAACGGAGACGTGCTTCCCCTCAAAAGGAAGGAACTTCGGTAACACATCCTCGTCTTCACCGGCTCCACTCTTGGTTATCTCGCACCTTTACTTGTGCAAGCTTATTTGTGTTACTTCCCGTGCTTGTTTGTGTGTGTGTTGTTGTTGCATCATATAGGTTGCTCACCTAGTTGCACATCTAGACAACCTACTTTGATGCAAACTTTAATTTGGTAAAGAAAAGCTAAAAATTGTTAGTTGCCTATTCACCCCCCCTCTAGTTAACCATATCGATCCTTTCAACTATCCAGGTCGTCTCTGGAAGCATCAGTTAGCCCATTATAAAAGATATCAAGTATTTCATTTTTATTAAGTGGATGATCAGGCAAAACATTAAGTAATTGGAGAAGCCTCCCCCAAGCTTGTGGGAGACTCTCTTCTTCAATTTGCACAAAATTATATATTTCCCTTAAAGCAGCTTGTTTCTTATGAGCGGGGAAATATTTAGCAGAGAAGTAATAAATCATATCCTGGGGACTATGCACACAACCAGGATCAAGAAAATTAAACCATGTCTTAGCATCACCCTTTAATGAGAACGGAAATAATTTAAGGATATAATAATAGTGAGTTTTCTCATCATTAGTGAACAGGGTGGCTATATCATTTAATTTAGTAAGATGTGCCACAATAGTTTCAGATTCATAGCCATAGAAAGGATCAGATTCAACTAAAGTAATTATGTCAGGGTCAACGGAGAAATCATAATCCTTATCAGTAACAAAGATAGGTGAAGTAGCATAAGAAGGATCATAGTTCACTCTAGCATTCAAAGTTTTTTGTTTCAGCTTAGCTAAAAGCTTCTTAAGATCACTCCTATCATTGCAAGCAAGAAAGTCTCTAGCAGTTTCTTCATCCATAACACAACCTTTAGGAACAACAGGCAATTCATATCTAGGGGGAGAATCTTCATCATCACTTTCATCAATATTATCAGTTTCAATAATTTCATTCTCTCTAGCCCTAGCAAGTTGTTTATCAAGAAATTCACCAAGTGGCACAGTAGTGTCAAGCATAGAAATAGTTTCATCATAAGTATCATGCATAGCAGAAGTGGCATCATCAATAACATGCAACATATCAGAAGCAGGTCTAGGTGTCGCAAGCTTACTCAAAACAGAAGGTGAATCAAGTGTAGAGCTAGATGGCAGTTCCTTACCTCCCCTCGTAGTTGAGGGATAGATCTTGGTTCTTGGATCTTTCAAGTTCTTCATAATGCTAAGCAGATATAAATCCCTAGTGACTCAAACAATAGAGCTATGCTCCCCGGCAACGGCGCCAGAAAATAGTCTTGATAAACCACAAGTATAGGGGATCGCAACAGTTTTCGAGGATAGAGTATTCAACCCAAATTTATTGATTCGACACAAGGGGAGCCAAAGAATATTCTCAAGTATTAGCACCTGAGTTGTCAATTCAACCACACCTGGAAACTTAATATCTGCAGCAAAGTATTTAGTAGCAAAGTAATATGATAGTAGTGGTAACGGTGGTAAAAGGAAACGGTAGCAAAAGTAATATTTTTGGTGTTTTGTAGTGATGATAACAATAGCAACAGAAAAGTAAATAAGCGGAGAACAATATATGGAATGCTCATAGGCAATGGATCGGTGATAGAGAATTATGCCGGATGCGGTTCATCATCTAACAGTCATAACATAGGGTGACACAGAACTAGCTCCAATTCATTAATGTAATGTAGGCATGTATTCCGAATATAGTCATACATGCTTATGGAAAAGAACTTGCATGACATCTTTGGTCGTACCCTCCTGTGGCAGCGGGGTCCTAGCGGAAACTAAGGGATATTAAGGCCTCATTTTAATAGAGTACCGGACCAAAGCATTAACACATAGTGAATACATGAACTCCTGAAGCTACGGTCATCACCGGGAGTGGTCCCGATTATTGTCACTTCGGGGTTGCCGGATCATAACACATAGTAGGTGACTATAGACTTGCAAGATAGGATCAAGAACTCTCATATAGTGATGAAAACATAATAGGTTCAGATCTGAAATCATGGCACTCGGGCCCTAGTGACAATCATTAAGCATAGCAAAGTCATAGCAACATCAATCTCAGAACATAGTGGATACTAGGGATCAAACCCTAATAAAACTAACTCGATTACATGATAAATCTCATCCAACCCATCACCGTCCAGCAAGCCTACGATGGAATTACTCACTCACGGCGGTGAGCATCATGAAATTGGTGATGGAGGAAGGTTGATGATGACGATGGCGACGGATTCCCCTCTCCGGAGCCCCGAACAGACTCTAGATCAGCCCTCCCGAGAGAGTTTAGGGCTTGGTAGCGGCTCCGTATCGTAAAACATGATGAATCCATCTCCCTGGTTTTTTTCTCTCCGAAAGTGAATATATGGAGTCAGGGTTGAGGTCGGTGGAGCGTCAGGGGTCCCACGAGGCAGGGGGCGCGCCTAGGGGGATAGTGTCATGGATCTAAGACTGACAGTAGAATGGTGGGTATGTATGAGGAGGCAAGATCCTAGCTATGGCGAAGTTGTACACACGAGTTTTACGAGTTCAGGCTCTTCGCGGAGGAAGTAACAACCCTATGTCTCAGTGCCCTGAGACGGTCGACTGGATTATGTATGCGTGTGTTTACAGGGGGTGCGAACCCTTGTGCCAGTGGAGGGGGGTGGCTAATATAGAGTGCGCCAGGACCCCAGCCAGCCCACATTACAAAGGGTTTAAAGTACATTAAGAAGGAGGCGTTACTGGTAACGCTAGTAATTAAGTGACATAAATGCCTATTAAGTCTATGAAGTAAATGTCGAACCGTTGGCGTGCAGAGTGACTTTAGGTCTTCTGTCTGTCGAGTGATAACCATTGCGGTCGAGTGATGTTGAATCTTCCGAGTGGAACGACTTGTAGTCGAGTGGATGATGCTATCCCTTGAATGCTTCTGGTTTTAAGATGGCGTCCTAGGGGAGGGTGTCTAGGTCAGGCCTATGACCCTACCCTAGGTACATAGCTTCATCATTATCCCCCGAATGGTTCATGGCTTGAGTGGAGAAGGAGTTGAGAACACCTCGATTCAATTTTCGTGCTTCGGAAGCGTCTTATTGGGACCAAATGAACAATCATGATGACTTCAAATTCTTTTTCAGTCGCCTTGATCCATTCTTGGTTCTGCCGAGTGAACTTTTACTGCGATGTTTTTAGTACTGATATGGAAAAAATCATCCGTCTGACAGGTTGCCCTGCTGCTCGCGGATATCTTGGGATTCGAATTTTGGGGAAGCGCGCGGGACGGAGGAGGCCGCAGTACTCAGACGGGATTAGGCAAGGCCGCCTCGATCACCGCACCACCTTTTTCGCCACGTACCTCACGCGCGACTATTGCGGGATTTGATAGGATCGTCCGGACCCGCAGGTCAACCACTCGGAAGTGGCCTCATATAAGGTGTCGAATTGGGGTTTTCTGCATAGTGCGTTCCCATTCTCCTTCTTTCTCCTCTGCTTTCTCCGCCACATCCACCTCTACGCCCAGCATCGCTGTTCTGTTCGAGTTTCGCCCGCGGCCATGGGGAAGGAGAAGACAGTGGCTCTGGAGCGCGCGAAGAAGGCGACGGCGAAGGCAAAGGGGAAGAAGTCCAGCCGGGGTAGATCTTTGTCGAGGTCAGGCCTGCTGCGTGGCTAGATCCAGGGCGACTGGATCCGGTCGATGATTAGTCAGGACGACATCGATGATCTGGTCGAGGGGGGCTGATTCCCCACGAATCAGCGCGGCTCTCGGAGGGCAAGACCGAACCGCATCCGTGAGAGGGTGAGTGCGTTCTCCTCGCCACCCATGTTGACCGTGGATTTTCTTTGCCTCCCCATCCATTTTTCCGGGGATTCCTGAACTTCTTTGGAGCACAACTCCACCACTTTACTACCAACACCATCGTATATCTCGCTGCCTACGTGTCCATGTGCGAGAACTTCTTAGGTTGTAGGACACACTGGGGTCTTTTCAAGCACATTTTCACGTGTCGTTCCCAGTCGGTCAAGAAGGCCAACCCGAGTGATGAGAGGACGCACGTGATTCAGATGTGTGGGGGTCTTGGGATTCAAATGAGGGGTAAAAGCACTTTCCCAGCCATGATCCTTCCTGAGTCGGTCCGAGGATGGCAGTTGACCTGGTTTTATTGCAAAGACCAGCCGACTCCAGGTCAGTCGACCGTACTTCCTCCTTTCTCCATGGCTCGGTTCGAGAAGCTCTCCGCCTTCAAAGTGATCCCCGAGGAGAAAGCACAGGTGAAGGTGTTGGTCGAGCGGGTGGCCCAGCTCATCCGGGACGGTGTGACCGGTATGTATCTATTGGAAGTCTTCCTCAAACGACGCATCCAACTGCTCCAAGCCCGTAACCATCCGATGAGGATGTACTCGGGTATTGAGGATTCCACTCGGATCCATCCGGAGGAGGTCGACGAGGACACGGTGGAGAGTTGGTTGAAGAGCATCACTGGCAACAAGGATAACCCTAGGGGGTCCAGGAGAGTCCCTCCATTCAACAACTCACGCCAACCAGACAAGGTCTGACTCTAAATTGCCGAGTGTTCTCTTGATTCATCATGTAATTGCTTGTTGACAACCGACTGATTTTTGCTTTGCTTGTTATCTTTCAGACTCTTACTGAGATGTACTCCGTGCCCAACAGGGAGCAGGAGCAGGACCCAGAGGGGGAGGCGAGCGGAGGCGAGAGCAACGAGTGGCACTCTGATGAAGAGGAGGATGAGGAGAGTGACGACCCGAGTGATGAAGAAGAGGTCGACTCACCTCCTCGTAGGGAAAAATGATCCAAGCACGCTCACGACCCGGCAAGCATCCACGACAAAGCGACCGCACCAACTGGACAGTCATCGAAGCACCCTCAGACGTCTTCTCCAGTGCCGACTAAGAGGTCACCGTAGCAACCGAAAGCTGCACCGTCTCCAGCGCCGACTGGTAAGGCACCGAAACAACTGAAAGATGCGTTATCCAAACCGCTGAAGGCTTTGCCCAAGATCAAAGTGGCCATTCCTACTGCCTCTGGGTAATAATCAGACCTGATTCTTTGGTTGACTCGGTGCGATAGACGTGACCGACTGAATATTGAAATTTGCAGAGCTGCTATCTCCGGGACTTCCACCCGCAAGTACGAAGATGAAGAAATGGAAGATGCAGTCACCTCCAACCCAGGTACAACTCTCGTAATCCTGTCTTGAGTTACTTGGTCGATTAAATTCTGACGACTGATCTGGGGTCGACTGATCGCTTTGCAGCCCCTCCCAATATCATTGAGCTTCCAGATGATGACGATGACGTGCCGTTGATGTCCAGGAGGAACAAGAAGGCATCAGCTGGCAAGACATCCCAATCGGAACCGGCGACATAGCCAGTGGTTCAACAACTTGAAGATGTGAGCAGGGCTTCTGTTACTTGAAGATGTCGACCGTGCTAGTGCCTGCTTCAACCGTCCAACTTCATACCTCAGAACTTCAAGTTGCTGTGTCTGGACCGTCAGTCCCATTCATCACCACTCATCACATTCCAGAAAGCCAGGTGGACGCCGCTGCGGAAGCCATTCGCCAGCCTGGCGTAATGATGGAGCGGGTGAAGGTGGTGCACGAGAACAGTCAGGCTGCTTACAACGCCAGCACGGCCCTTCAAGCCAATGTCCACGTAAGTTGGCTTCCAACTGAACTTGTTCTGTTAGGATATGCTACCTGAATATCTTTCTCCGCGCAATCTCACCCACTTGGTTTTTTGTCATCTTTGTTGTTTTCGCTCTTCCACTCGGCCTGGGCGGACCGTGTCGAGTGTAATCTGAACTAGTGGGGGCATGCTAAGTGCACCCACTGGGTGTAGTTCCTGAGACTACAGTCGACTGCTGGCAGTCGGTTGGTGTCTGAGTACTTCTTTCTCTCTCTCTCTCTCTCTCTCTCTCTCTCTCTCTCTCTCTCTCTCTCTACTCGGACTGGGCGGACCGTGTCGAGTGGAATCTAAACCAGTGGGGGCACGCTAAGTGCACCCACTGGGTGTAGTCCCCAAGACTACTGTAGAATGTTTGATTCTGCAGTGGTCTTAAATTTTTATTCACTCGGAAGTAAATAATCTTTGATCTTGTCCATTGACATGTCTTATACTCATTGTATAAATCCTGTGCGCTTATCTCCAAGTTCGCTGAATTTGAGGAAAAGCAGAGGCAACTCAACCTTGACCTGGAGCTGGGCTAATAGAACTTAGAAAAGGCTCAAGATGAAGTTGCTGGTACGGAAGGTAACGGCCTGTCGACTGTTTATCTTGACCATCCTTCAAGTTACTCTTTCGTTCTTCTGTTTGACCCAAATGCGTATTTTGTAGATAAAATGAGGCTGGCTCTGGTGAAGAAGGACCTCGACCTTGCAGCTGCGCAAAAGGAGGCTCAGGAGAAAACTGCCCTTGCTGACAAAAAGCTGGCTTCGGTCGGAGCGCTAGAAGAGGAAATAACCAAGCTGAAGTCGTCTCTTACTGAATCCAACCGAGAGGCGACTCGTCTAAAGAAAGATAAGGTGACTCTGAACGAGCAGCTGGAAAGCATGTCTCGTAGGAGAAATGACTTGGAAGCTTATCTAAAAGCCCTCGCCAAGAAGCTCTTCCTTATGATCGAAGGTACCTTTTTTCTTTATCCGATTGTTTTACTGTCTGCAAGTCACTGCGGATCAGTCGACTCATTAACTCCTTGAATCTGCAGAGTTCTGCCAAAACTTTGAAGAGGAAACTGGACGGATCGAGACGGGCTTGGATCATATCCTTTCTCCAGTCAACAACGAGGCTGCCATGAATGTGCTTTGACTGGAATCTCGCGTTGCTAGCGTTACCAGCTATCTTGCTCGCCTAAAGGTGGCGATGTCGTGCATTGATACATCCCTCTGGCCAAGGGCAACATTTTAGAATGATCTCGAGTCTCTGATGACTCGACTCAATGAGGTTCCTAGTCGAGTGCAGGAATGGAGGAAGTCTTCTGCCCGATGTGGTGCTGACGTGGCTCTATCGCTGGTTAGGTTCCACTTCAAAGAAGCTCGAGAAGAGAAGCTGGTAGCGATCAAGGTTGCTAACTCCAAAAGACACAACTTCCAATCCTTCATGGAAACGTTCATCGCTGCTGCCACTCGGACTGCTAACGGGATTGATCTGGACGAGTTCGTCGAGCCTGCAAGCCCTCCTCCTGCGGAGTGAATAAACTTGATACCTCGCCTTAAATTTGCCTCAGAATGCCGAGTGATTTTGTAACCGTTAAACTCCTTCGGGCCTGATGCCCGAGTACTTTTATCTTCGTCCTTGAACTTTTAAGATTCTATTCGAACTTGGTTTATCTTCTGAATGTGCTTGCGTTTGCCTTTGAGTGGAACTTGTTCTTTACTCGAGATATTCTTTGTACCTGAGATGCGATTCTGAGGAGTATATCCCAGTCGACCTGCACCTCATCGTCGTTGTGGATGAGAATGGAGCACATGTTGTACTTGTGGTGCAGCTCCAAAGAGAGGGTTGCAGCCGACCTGCACCTTATCGTCCTTGCAGATAGGGTTGGAGCGCAAGTTGTACTTGTGGCACAGCTCCGAAGAGAGGGTTGCAGTCGACCCGCACCTCGTCATCCTTGCGGATAGGGATGGTGTGCACGTTGTACTTGTGGCACACCTCTGAAGAGAGGGTTGCAGTCGACCTGCACCTCGTCGTCCTTGCGAATAGGGATGGAGCGCACGTTGTACTTGTGGCGCAGCTCCGAAGAGAAGGTTGCAGTCGACCTGCACCTCGTCGTCCTTGCGGATAGGGATGGAGCGTACGTCGTACTTATGGCGCAGCTCCGAAGAGAGGGTTGCAGTCGACCTGCAACTCGCCATCCTTGTGGATAGGCATGTTTTTCAAACTTAGGCGAGTGTTGGACTGTAGCTAAGCCCCCGAGTGTGAGGTTTGCTCATCACTCGGTAGGATTTTATAAACTTAGGCGAGTATTGGACTGCAGCTAAGCCCTCGAGTGTGAGGGTTTCTCATCACTCGGTAGGATTTTCTAACCTTAGGCGAGTAGTGGATTGCAGCTAAGCCCCCGAGTGTGAGGTTTGCTCATCACTCGGTAGGATTTCTTAAACTTAGGTGAGTACTAGACTGCAGCTAAGCCCCCGAGTGTGAGGCTTGCTCACCACTCGGTAGGATTTTTTAAAGTTAGGAGAGTACCGGACTGCAACTAAGCCCCCGAGTGT
>NC_041384.1:447199004-447241741 GCF_002162155.2 Triticum dicoccoides
AAGTACTGGACTGCAGCTAAGCCCCCCGAGTGTGAGGTTTCTTCATCACTCGGTAGGATTTTTTAAACTTAGGCGAGTGCTGGACTGCAGCTAAGCCCCCGAGTGTGAGGTTTGCTCATCACTCGGTAGGATTTTTTAAACTTAGGCGAGTACTGGACTGCAGCTAAGCCCCCGAGTGTGAGGTTTGCTCATCACTCGGGAGGATTTTTTAAACTTAGGCGAGTACTGGACTGCAGCTAAGCCCCCGAGTGTGAGGTTTGCTCACCACTCGGTAGGATTTTTTAAACTTAGGCGAGTACTGGACTGCAGCTAAGCCCACGAGTGTGAGGCTTGCTGACCACTCGGTAGGATTTTTTAAAATTAGGCGAGTACTAGACTGCAGCTAAGCCCCCGAGTGTGAGGCTTGCTCACCACTCGGTAGGATTTTTTAAACTTAGGAGAGTACTGGACTGTAGCTAAGCCTCCGAGTGAGAGGCTTGCTCACCAGTCGGTAGGAATTTTTTAAACTTAGGCGGAACGGATTCGCGGCTAAGCCCCCAAGTGAGAGGCTTGCTCACCACTCGGTAGGATTTTTTTAAACTTAGGCGAAACGGATTCGAGGCTAAGCCCCCGAGTGAGAGACTTGCTCATCACTCGGTAGGATTTGTTAAACTTAGGCGAAACGGATTCACCTCTAAGGCACCCACTGGGGGATTTAGAACATACAAAAAAAGGAACAACGATAATTTACAAGATTATAAAACTGTGCCATTGATAATCAAACTAAAGGGTATTTCTTATTACATCTCAACAGTCTGAATGCTTAAGTGTAAAAGGGGCGGAGCAACTCTGCATTCCAAGCGCGTGGCTCGTCTTTCTTATGCTCGACGTTGTAGAGGTGGTACGCTCTGTTGTGGAGCACTCTAGTGATGATGAAAGGACCTTCCCAAGTAGGGGCGAGCTTATGTGGCTTCTGTTGATCCACTCGAAGAACCAAATCTCCTTCCTAAAATGCTCGACCCCTCGCGTTTCTAGCGTGGAATCGACGCAGGTCTTGCTGATAAATGGTCGATTGGATCAGAGCCATCTCTCTTTCCTCTTCCAGGAGGTCAACTGCGTATTGCTGAGCCTATTCTGCTTCATCTTCTGAGAAGAGCTTGACTCTGGGTGCATTGTGAAGCAAGTCACTCGGAAGCACAGTCGACCGATTCAGAGTCGTCCTCAAAGCCCAAAGTACTGACGAAAGTTCATCAACCCAGGCGCCCGCCGCATGCTTGAGATCACGCATCACTCGAGGTTTCATTCCTTTGAGGATCAACCCGTTTGCTCTTTTAGCTTGTCCATTCGACTGGGGATGGGCGACTGAAGCATAGTCGACTCGAGTGCCTTGGGAAGCACGGAAGGCTCTAAACTCATCCGAATCGAAGTTCGAGCCGTTGTCAGTGATGATGCTGTGCGGACCACCATATCTGAATGTTAACTCTCTGATGAAACTGACCACAGTACTGGCTTCAAGACTTTTGATAGGTTTGGCTTCAATCCATTTGGTGAATTTGTCGACTGCCACAAGTACATGAGTGAAGCCGCTTCTACCTATTCTCAGAGGTCCGACCATATCCAAACCCCAAACAACAAAGGGCCAGATGAGTGGAATGGTCTTCAGGGCTGAAGCAGGCTTGTGAGACATGTTGGAGTAAAACTGGCAACCTTCACATTTGTCGACTATTTCTTGTGCCATCTCATTTGCCCGTGGCCAATAAAATACTGCTCGGTATGCTTTGGCCACAATGGTCCGAGAGGACGCATGGTGACCACAGGTCCCCGAGTGGATGTCGTTGAGGATCACTCGACCTTCTTCTGGTGTTATGCATTTCTGGCTGACTCCAGTCACACTTTCTCTAAACAACTGCCCTCTTATCACAGTAAAAGCTTTGGATCGGCGGATGATCTGTCGGGCCTCTTCTTTGTCCTCTAGGAGTTCCTTCCTGAGGATGTACGCAATGTACGGCTCTATCCAATCGGGAGTGATGACCAAAACCTTCATGATCAAGTTGACCACGGCTGGGACTTCGACTTCAGTCGGATCAGTGGCGCTCTTTGGTTGCGGGGACTCTTCAGTGAAAGGATCTTCCTGGACTGAAGGTGTATGAATATGCTCCAAAAACACATTACTGGGAATGGCTTCCCTCTTGGAACCTATCTTCGTCAAATCATCCGCTACTTGACTTTTCAGCCGGGGTATATGATGGAGTTCTAAACCTTCAAACTTCTTCTCTAACTTTCTCACCGCATTGTAGTATCCAGTCATAGCTGGGCTTCTGACATCCCACTCCTCATCACTTGATTCACCACCAAATCTGAGTCTCCGTAGACCATGAGGCGACGGACGCCGAGTAAAATGGACATACGCAAACCGTACAAAAGTGCCTCATATTCAGCTTCGTTGTTGGAGGAATCGAAATGAATTTGGAGAACATAGCGGAGCTTGTCACCTCGGGGGATACCAATACCACCCCAGCACCAGAACCATTCAGCATCTTAGATCCATCAAAGAACATGGTCCAGTGGTCCGAGTGAATCTGAGTCGGCAGTTGCTGTTCGATCCACTTGGCGAGGAAATCTGCTATTGCCTGGGACTTGATAGCTTTCTTTGCCTCAAACTTGATATCTAAGGGAAGGAGTTCAATCGCCCATTTTGCCACTCGACCAGTTGCATCGCTGTTGTTCAGAATTTCTGATAATGGTGCGTCACTGACGACTGTAAGGGAGTGATCAGAGAAATAATGTGCAACCTTCTTTGTTGTCATGTAAATCCCATAAACAAGCTTCTGATAATGTGGATATCTTTGCTTGGATGGAGTTAAAACTTCAGAAACATAGTATACTGGGCGCTGAACTTTATAGGATTTTCCTTTTTCTTCCCGCTCGACCGTGAGTACTGTACTGACAACTTGTCCATTGGCTGTGATGTAAAGCAGTAAAGGCTCTTTGCTGATTGGGGCAGCGAGCACCGGCTGGGTGGAAAGCAGGGCTTTGAGATCTGCAAATGCTGCATCAGCTTCGGGAGTCCACTCGAACTTGTCAGATTTCTTCATTAGTTGGTAAAGAGGTAATGCCTTCTCACCGAGGCGAGAAATGAATCGACTCAAGGCGGCCAAACAACCAGTAAGCTTCTGGACATCATGCACACGCACATGGTGCTTCATCCGGAGTATGGCCCCAACTTTCTCTGGGTTCGCGCCAATCCCTCGTTTGGAAACAAGGAAGCCGAGTAACTTTCTACCAGGAACTCCGAAAGTACACTTTGATGGGTTAAGCTTGATATCATATCCTCTCAGGTTGGCAAAGGTTTCAGCAAGGTCAGTCAGCAGGTCGGAACCTTTACGCGACTTGACAACAATGTCATCCATGTATGCTTCCACATTCTGACTGATTTGAGTGAGCAGACATTTCTGAATCATCCTCATGAATGTGGCCCCAGTTTTCTTGAGATCAAATGGCATGGTGACATAACAAAAGCACCCGAATGGAGTGATGAAAGCTGTTTTTATCTCATCAGGCCCATACAGTCGGATCTGATGGTACCCGGAATAGGCATCTAGGAAAGACAAACGCTCACACCCCGCAGTCGAATAGACAATTTGGTCGATGCGGGGGAGAGGAAAATGATCTTTCGGGCATGCCCGATTGATATGCTTGAAGTCAATGCACATGCGAAGTGAGTTGTCCTTCTTGGGGACCATAACAACATTGGCGAGCCACTCGGAGTAGTAAATCTTGCGGATGAACTCAGCTGCCAGGAGCCGAGCTACTTCCTCACCAATTGCTTTTCTCTTATGTACGGCGGACCATCGAAGATATTCTTTGACTGGTTTCACTTTCGGGTCGACTCGCAAACGATGCTCAGCTAGTCCCCTGGGTACACCCGGCATGTCAGAAGGTTTCCATGCAAAGATGTCCCAGTTCTGACGGAGGAACTGGGTGAGCGGTTCTTCCTATTTGCTGTCGAGTGAAGTTGAAATATGAGTAGGAGCAGCATTAGGATCGGTCGGGTGAATATGAATCGGCTTGGTTTCACCGGATGACTAAAATGCATAATCAGTGGTTTTTGGTTTCACTGCATTTTTTTGGTATTCTTGCATTTTGACTGCCGCCATTTGTGCATCGACAATTTTTGAGGCCTTTTGGAAGCACTATTTTTCTTTCTGCCGATTGCCAGTGATAGTGATCACTCCTCTGGGACCAGGCATTTTCAATTTGAGGTACACGTAACACGGTCGAGCCATGAAACGTGCATAGGCAGGCCTACAAGAATGGCATGATAAGCACTCTTGAAATCCACTACTTCAAATGTCAACTTTTCTTTGAGGTAATTCTTGGAATCATCAAAAACCACATCCAGGGCGATCTGGTCGAGTGACTCAGCCTTCTTGCCGGGTATAACGCCATGGAAAATCATATTACTTTCGCTGAGCTTGGACATCGGAATCCCCATTCCCTTCAAGGTTTCAGCATAAAGGATATTCAGGCCGCTACCACCATCCATCAGCACTTTAGTCAGTCGAGTGCCTTCGACAACTGGGTCGACCACCAACGCTTGCCTCCCAGGGGTAGCTATACGTGCTGGATGGTCAGATTGGTCGAATGTGATGGCAGTCTGGGACCACTTTAAATAACTTGGTGTTGCTGGAGCAACCATGTTCACTTCCCTGTTGATAACTTTCAATCGACTTTTGCTCTCAACATCAGCAAAAATCATCAGAGTGGAGTTGATGTTGGGAAAACCGTCATCATCATCTTCCTTGTCCTTATCCTTTTTCGACTCATTTTCCTTCCTTGGGCTGTTTCTCCCAGAACTGCTAGATCAGGAGTCAACACTGCCGAGTGGTGTGTTTGGGATAAATCAAATTACCCTCTTCATCTTTCTTGGTGTGAATATGACATGGCAAATCCAACACATCATTCCCGTCTTGATCTTTCACTTTCTCGGGATTCCAGGGCCCCTTGGGCTTCCCCTTGAACTTTCCTTGAGCCACAACTAAGGCCTCACCAGGAGCAACTGGCTCGGCCTTACACTTCTATTTCCGATTGGAAGTACCTCCACCGGTGTCCTGGGCGACTGTTTTGTGCTTGCCACTCCGGAGTCAGTCTTCCTCTTCGCCGTTAGCGTATTTGGTGACAATCTCCATCATCTGAGTCAGAGTCATATCTCATGTCCGACCGAATTTCAGATTCAACTCCCGATACTTAACGCCTTCCTTGAAGGCACAGATTGCTTGGTGATTTGACACATTCTCCACCGTATGGTGTAACATAATCCATCTCTGGATATAATCTCTCAAGGTTTCATTCGGTTTCTATACAGAACACTGCAATTCTGTCAACCCTGACGGTCGCTTGGAAGCAAGGTAGTCAGAAACCCGACTCGACTCCTAGAATCCTACGACTTTACGACCCTACACAAGCATGTCGATCCAAATCCCACTATGAATCTGGATCAGGTAGAATCCATGTTGACTCATGATCCAAATCATAGAATCCTGTACAAAACTGTACAATCCCGACTATGCTATAGACTATGTACAATTCTACTAATTTATCTAAGCCGTTTATTTAGTTGTAGCAGAATAGTATGGCATCATCCAAACCCCTTTTCATATACCTCATGGACCTTTATTCCCCTCCCAAGCCCAAATGCCTAGCCACCGACACCTTTGATCTAGCTCTCAGAAACCCTAGATCAAAATTGAGGATCAAGCTTGTCAACAGATGGAATTGGCGTGAAAAGGAGGATGCTTCAAGATTGATCGGAGAAGCAGAGCAAGACCCTTCATGGTTTAGCACTGCGGGTCAGATAGACAAGTGATCGACTATTCACACACTCTAAAAAGAACCTAATTAAATTTCATGCATTGAAGGTTTAAATGTTCTATATATTTCCCTCTCATATATGTTCCATACATGCGAGCTAGATGGTAGGTTAGCCATAAAAAGAAGTGGAATACAACTAGCATTGATGTGTACGTTCTTTGCTCCATATTTATTGTCAAAACTCTATAGAATCCATATAAATTTCTTGTGTGCATACAAAATATCTTATCTAAGTAAATCTAGTAGAATCCTCAATTCCACGACTCGATCTTACGACTCGATTCTGTCTGAGGAAAATCGATCCGACTCTGAATCCTGACTCTGACTACCTTGCTTGCAAGTATCCTCAAAAGTTCTAACAAACACTCCGGCGAGTTCTTCCCAACTGTATATGCTCCCAGGTGCTAACTGGTTTAGCCACGCCCTGGCCGAGCCTTCCAACATGAGAGGGAGGTGCTTCATTGCCACTTCATCATTGCCACCACCAATTTGCATAGCCACTCGGTAATCTTCGAGCCAAGTGTCAGGCTTAGACTCACCGGTGAACTTGCTGACTCCAGTCGCCAACCTGAAGTTGGCAGGAATCACTGCGGCCCTGATGGCTCTGCTGAAACACTTGGGACCGGAGACATGCACTCTACTGCCAGTCGGGTAGTCTCTATCATGACCTTCTCTATGCGCTATGTTCCTGTCGACCAGACCTTGAACGAGAATAGATCTCGCATCAAAGCCTGGCTCCCTTGGGTCAACTGGTACTCCTCGCTCGCCGTTGTGGGTGTGCATGTCATCCTGCCACCGAGGTATGTATGAGGAGGCAAGATCCTAGCTATGGTGAAGTTGTACACACGAGTTTTACGAGTTCAGGCCCTTCACAGAGGAAGTAATAGCCCAACATCTCGGTGCCCTGAGGCGGTCGACCGGATTATGTATGCGTGTGTTTAGAGGGGGTGCGAACCCTTGTGCCAGTGGAGGGGGTGGCTTATATAGAGTGCGCCAGGACCCCAGCCAGCCCATGTTACAAAGGGTTTAAAGTATATTAAGAAGGAGGCGTTACTGGTAATTCTAGTAATTAGGTGACATAAATGCCTATTAAGTCTATGAAGTAAACGTCTGACCGTTGCCGTGCAGAGTGACTTTAGGTCTTCTGTCCGTCGAGTGATAACCATTGCGGTCGAGTGATCTTGAATCTTCCGAGTGGAACGACTTGTAGTCGAGTGGATGATGCTATCCCTTGAATGCTTCTGTTTTTAAGATGGCGTCCTAGGGGAGGGTGTCTAGGTCAGGCCTATGACCCTACCCTCGGTACATAGCTTCATCAGGTAGGGCGCGCCCCCCACCCTCATGGACAGGAGGAGGCCCCCTGATGTGGATCTTCCTTCCAGTATTTTTTATATGTTCCAAAATAATTCTCCGTTGATTTTCAGGCCATTCCGAGAACTTATGTTTCTGCACAATAATAACACCATGGCAATTCCGCTGAAAACATCGTCAGTCCGGGTTAGTTCCATTCAAATCATGCAAGTTAGAGTCCAAAACAAGGGCAAACGTGTTTGGAAAACTAGATACGACGGAGACATATCACCCCACTACACCCGCCAAGAAGAATCTAAGTCACATTGCTTGTTTCAAGTGCGGGAAGACTGGACACTACACCACCGAATGTCTTGAAGCAAAGAATGGAAATGGCAATGGAAGCTCTAAGAAGAAGCCCAACCCTTTCACTAGAGGACAAGTGAATCACATTAACGTGGAGGAGGTTGAAGAACAACCTGACGCAGGGATCGGTAAGTTTTTTATTAAGTCATTTACCCGCTCTCATTACTTTTGACACCGGTGCATCGCATTCATACATATCAAGGGGATTTGTGGACAAGTTTAAGTTGCCAACCCTAGCCCTTAGCTCACCCATGTTAGTAAGCTCACCAGGAGCAGAGTATATGGCCATCCGATGCTGTGATCGGTTACCCCTAACCATTGGTAGCCATGTTTTCCCCTCAGACCTAGTGATTTTGGAGTCACAAGGATTGGATATAATACTAGGCATGGATTGGTTATCGAAGTACGGAGGAAAGATCGACTGTGCTAGTAAGACAATTTTACTCACCACTCCAGAGGGTAAACGGATCAAGTATGTATCATGACATGCACCAAGGAGGACCCAAGTAAATTCCCTCTCAAGAGTCATTCAGGAAGAGGTTCCAGTTGTGAAGGATTACCCGGATGTATTTCCAAAGGAATAACCAGGCATGCCACCAGATCTAGACATAGAATTTTTAATAGAGCTATTGTCAGGCACCGAACCAATATCGAAGAGACCATATCGGATGCCCGCAAATGATCTGGAGGAAATTAAGAAGAAGATTAAGGAGTTACTGGAGCAAGGTTATATCCGACCAAGTTCATCACCGTGGCGAGCCCCAGTGCTCCTAGTTGAGAAGAAGGATGGATCTTTGAGAATGGTTGTTGATTATCAGGCTTTGAATGATTTGTTTGACCAGCTGCAGGGAGCCAAAGTATTCTCCAAGATCGATCTTCGATCAAGATACCACCAGCTGAAGATCCGAGAACAGGACATGCCTAAGACAACTTTTACCACAAGGTATGGGCTATATGAGGACACAGTCATGTCTTTTGGATTGACTAATGCCCCTGCCTATTTTATGAGTATGATGAACAAGGTATTCATGGAGTTTTTGGACAAGTTTGTTGTGGTGTTCATTCATGATATTTTGGTATACTCGAAGAATGAGGAGGAACACAAGGAACATCTGCGATTAGTTCTCGAGAAGCTCAGGGAACATCATTTATATGCCAAGTTCAGCAAATGTGAGTTTTGGTTGAAGGAAGTTGCATTTCTTGGACATGTTATATCAGGAGAAGGTATAGCAGTAGACCCTACCAAGGTTCAGTCTATCTCTGAGTGGTTGGCACCCACCTCAGTAGGAGAGATCCGCAGTTTTCTGGGACTCGCAGGATATTATAGGAGGTTCATTGAGAATTTCTCCAAGATTGCGAAACCCATGATAGAGTTGTTGAAGAAGGACACCAAGTTCAAATGGACTGAAGATTGTGAAGCCAGTTTTCAGGAGTTGAAGAAACGTTTGATTACAGCCCCAGTGTTGATTCTTCCGGATATACGCAAGGATTTCCAAGTGTATTGTGGTGCTTCTAGCCTAGGGCCTGGAGGTGTACTTATGCAGGACAGAATAGTTGTTTCATATGCTTCACGTCAGCTTCGACCTCTCGAGTTGAATTATGCATGATTTGGAATTAGCAGTCATAGTACATGCGCTCAAGACCTGGAGACATTTTTTTATTGGAAACAGCTGTGATGTATACACGGATCATAAGAGTTTGAAGTATATCTTCACACAGAAGGAGTTGAATCTCAGGCAGAGGAGATCACTGAAACTCATAAAGGATTATGATATGAAACTGCATTATCATACACGAAAGGTCAATGTCGTAGCAGACGCCTTGAGCCGCAAAAGTTATGTCAATACCCTCGTAAGCGAAGGATTACCGCAGGAGTTGGTCGATGATATCAAGGAACTTCGCTTGGAGATAGTTCCAAGAGGTTTTGTTGCAGCAATGGAGGTTCAGTCTACATTATTGGGAAAGATTCGAGAAGCTCAGTAGGATGATAAGAAAATTACGGAGATAAAGGACAAAATGAGCAAAGGCAAAGACAAGAGTTTCCGTGAGGATGAGCATGAAACTTTATGGTTTGAGGATCATGTTTATGTGCCCAATAACATGGAGATCAGGAAGTTAATACTTCAGGAAGCTCATGACTCGCCATATTTGATACACCCCGGAAACATCAAGATGTATTTGGATTTGAAGGAACGTTTCTGGTGGAGAGGTATGAAGAAGGATATTGTCGAATATGTAGCAGTATGTGATGTATGTCAGCGAGTGAAGGCAGAACATCAGAAGCCAGCCGGATTATTACAGCCTATGCCGGTACCCGATTGGACATGGGATAAACTTGCCATGGATTTTATCACCAGATTACCCAGGACCCTATCAGGATATGATTCTATCTGGGTAGTAGTTGATCGCATGACCAAAGTGGCTCACTTTATCCCCGTGAAAACCACATATACAAGCGTGAAGTTGGCCAAGATATATATGACCAGGATCGTATGTCTGCATGGAGTTCCAAGAACCATCATATCAGATAGAGGGACACAGTTTACCTCGAAGTTTTGGAATCAGTTGCACAAGACCTTGGGCACTAGGCTAGAGTTCAGTACAACCTTTCATCCACAGACAAATGGACAGACCGAGAGAGTAAATCAGATTCTGGAGGACATGTTGAGAGCTTGTGCGCTAGATTATGGATCTAGTTGGGATAATAATTTGCCTTAAGCGGAGTTCTCATATAATGACAGTTATCAGGCTAGTTTGAAGATGGCCCCTTTTGAAGCCTTGTATGGAAGAAGATGCAGGACACCATTAATATGGGATGAAGTTGGAGACCGTCAGTTATTTGGACTAGATTTTGTGGGATCTAAAGTATGTATAGAGGGGGGGGTGATTAGACTACTTGACCAAATAAAAATCTAGCCTTTTCCCAATTTTAAGTCTTGGCAGATTTTAGCAACTTAGCACTAGTGAAGTAAATAACCTACACATGCAATTCTAAGAGTATAGCAGTGGAATGTAAAACATTACACATGAAGGTAAAGGGAGGAGTTAGAGGGAGAAAACGCAATGTAGACACATAGATTTTTGGCGTGGTTCCGATAGGTGGTGCTATCGCACATCCACGTTGATGGAGACTTCAACCAACTAAGGGTAACGGTTGAGCGAGTTCACGGAGGGCTCCACCCACAAAGGGTCCACGAAGAAGCAACCTTGTCTATCCCACCATGGCCATCGCCCACGAAGGACTTGCCTCGCTAGGGTAGATCTTCATGAAGTTGGGGATCTCCTTGCCCATACAAACTCCTTGGTTCAACTCCACAATCTTGACGGAGGCTCCCAAGTGACACCTAACCAATCTAGGAGACACCACTCTCCAAAAGGTAATAGACGGTGTGTTGATGATGAACTCCTTGCTCTTGTGCTTCAAATGATAGTCCCCCCAACACTCAACTCTCTCTCATTGGATTGGATTTGGTGGAAAGATGATTTGAGTGGAACACAACTTGGGAAGGGCTAGATATCAACATTTATGTGTTTGGAATGGAATATCTTGACCTCAACACAAGTGTAGGTGGTTCTCTCTCAGAAAATGTACGATGGAAGTGTAGGCATGTTCTGATGGCTCTCTCTACGAATGAAGAGTGGCTCGAGGGGTATATATAGCCTCCACACAAAATCTAACCGTTACACACAATTTACCAAACTCGGTGGGAACAAATCAGAGAACTCGGTCAGACCGATTTAGTTCATAATGTGAACATTAGGATTTTCGGTGGGACCAACATGTCAACTCGGTGGGACCGATTCTATTAGGGTTTGGGCATAACGTAATCTCGGTGAGACCAATTACACAAACTCGGTGGGACTGATTTTGGTAATAAGCAAACAGAGAGTTGGTCAGGCAAACTCGGTGGGACCGATTCTCTCATTTTGGTTGGACCGAAACGTTACGAAGGGGAAACAGAGAGTTTGCATTGCGAACTCGGTGGGACCGATCGCTCATCTCGGTTAGACCGAACTGTTACGAAGGAAAACAGAGAGTTTGCAATCCCATCTCGGTGAGACCAAGATCCCTATCGGTAAGACCGAAGTGACTAGGGTTTTGTGGCAGTGGCTATGTCAACTGAACTCGATGGCGCCGGATGGAAAGATTCGGTGGGGCCGAGTTTGACTTTTGGTTTGGGACATATGTGGATATGAGAAAGTGGTTGAGGGTTTTGGAGCATATCACTAAGCATTTTGAGCAAGTAACCCATTAGGCAACACCTTATCCCCTTTTAATAGTATTGGCTTTTCCTATGGACTCAATGTGATCTTGGATCACTAAAAGGTAAAATGTAGAGTCTTGAGCTTGAGCTTGAGCCAATCTTTTCTTCTTAGCATTTTGAGGGGTTCACATTTCTAATCCATGCCATGCCAATCATTGAGCTTTCCTGAAATATTTATCTTGAAATAGTATTAGCTCAATGAGGTATATGTTGTTAGGAATTACCAAAACCACCCAGGGATAGTTGCATTTTCAATCTCCCCATTTTTGGTAATTGATGACAACATATAGATCAAAGCTTCGACAAATGATAATAAGATTGAAATACATTGTCGCTTTGAGAAGTATGTGATAAGCAAGAGCTCCCCCTAAATTTGTGCATTATTTAAAATTTGCTTTTGAATGCAAATGCACAATTGATTAGGATCATGGGTCACTCTTCAATGTCACATACATCTTGGTGGAGCGCTCAAAATGATATAACTTAAAAGCATGCACTCATCACCAAGCAAAGTGAATGATCATATAGAGATATAAAAGATAGTATCATCCAAGCAAGCATTAAAGTAGGATATGATCAATCACATGATCACGCAAGTATCTCACACAAGCAATAAAAAGTTCAACCAAAGGCAAAGAAGCAAAGCACTCTCTCTCGAAGCCTATGATCTATACATATTTCTCCCCCTTTGGCAACAAGTTACCAAAAAGTTCAAATATGCATAGTGCTATGCGTCTCTTAGGCTGGGTCTTTGGGAGGTGGTGTAGAGAGAACTCCAAGGATCAAGGCATCCGTTGATGTAGTTGGAGCTGGTGGAGTGGCTGCTGGAGGTAGTACCGAGGTTGTGGCTGTTGGTGCTGATGTTGTTGCTCTTGTATCAGGTACATGCACTACAACAGACCTCTGTCCTCTAGGCACTTGCTGAAATGCATTAGTAGTTGCCTTCCCTCTCTTCTCTTCTGCTTTCTCCTGGAGCTGCTCAACTGCTGTTTGAATCTCAGTTACCTTCATATCAAGATCATAAAATTTAGTTTCTATAATCCTCTCCAGGCTCTCCTGGTTTTGAGTCAGGGTGGTCAAGCCCTTCTCAATCGTCAGTGTAGACTAGATCAGATATGCAAGTTGATCTTGCTTTCTCTTCAGGAAAACTTGAGATGCCTCTTCAACACTTGGCATCTTGGCAGCTTTCTCAGCCTTTGCTTTGGCTCTCTTCTCCTATGCTTGAACTGATGATGGTTCCTCCTCATTCATCACTACAGTGTTGTCTTCAAAATCAGGATATAAGGGTAGATGCTCCTTATGCAACAGATATGTTCATGTGCCCATCTTGGAGTTGATGAGATCCTGATTGTGTGGGGCATACCCACAACTTCTCTTCTGGTTAGTGCAGTCCTCTTGATTGTCTCTACAATCAGACTCATGACCTTGAACTTCTGAGGGGCATCAAAAAGATGTAGCTGGTTGATAGAATGCCCTCTGATCATCTTGTGATGTCTTGACTTGGGTAGCAATGTGTGCATAAGGATCTAGTTGATGGTAGGCAGACCAGACAACAAGAAATGTACTGATCCAAGCTTGTGAGTCTCCAAAGCTTTATGTGGGATCTCCTTGTACATGTTTGCCATAGTGTTGTGGTCTTTCTTCTTCTTGGCATACACATCCAAGTCATCCTCATGTTCCTCCGGGGCATTTATCAGCTTGGCCCATTCTTCAACAGTGGACTGGTACCTAGTACCTTCTGACATCCAAATTATCTTCCCATCTGGGTAAAAGTGAGCAGTGGAGTAAAATTGCATGATCAGCTCATCATTCCATTTTGTGAGCTTCTGTCCAACAAACTCATCTACTCCACATGGTTTGAAGCTGTCATAAACTCCTGGGAAGTGATCTTCGTTCTCCTTGATGAATTCCCAATCAACCCATCTCATGTCACACACAATGGGTTTCTTGTCAAGCAAAATAGTTTCATAGAAGTCTTGTTGTTCTTTTGTGTGAAAGTTGTAGTCAACTGCAGTCCTTCTCCTCATAGCATAGGGATCAGACTGTCTCCACAATCTTAGTCCAACATCTTTTATGATGTGCATGTCTTCAGCTACTGGATGAGTATCATTGTGGTCTGGGATCTTGGGTTTCAAGTTTCTCAAAACAAGAGACTCATCATCCTCTTCTTCAGCTTCAGGCACTGGGGCCTTGTTCTTCTCTTCAGTAGAAATACTTCTGGTGTTCCTCTTGGGCTTAGGAGGCTTCTGAGCTTGATCTTTGGGGGCAGCTTTGGGCTTTGATGTTGCAGCCCCTGACTTTATAGCATCGCCCATAAGCTTCTGAGCTTTGGGTGCTGGAGCATCCTCTTCTTCTAGATCTTTAGAGGGATCTTTCATCATGGAGGGCTTGCCAGTGACTCTGGCAATGGTCTTCTTGACTCTTTTCTTTCTCTTCTTTCCCTCTCCAGCTTCTCTGGGTTCAAGAGTGAACTCCATTTTTTCTTGAGTAGAGGCTCTGGCCTTAGACATGGGAATCCTTTTTGCTGGAGCCTTCCTATTCATCTCTGGCTTTACTGTAGCAGTTGTGCCATACTCCTTTTTCAGCACATTCTTCTTGGAGCTTACTTCCTCCTCAGTAGCCACATAATTCTCATCCTCTGAATCTGAGGTTCTCTTCTTCCTTGTTCTGGTGGTTGCCTTTGGCAAGTTACTTGGAGTGCTCCTACTGCCACTACAAAAAAAGACACATCCATGACATTTTGGGCCGAACGAAATTTTTTTCTGTCATACATATGACACTTCTATGACGATAATTGTGACAAAACCCGGTATCATCATAGATGTGGTGGGCTCCTACTTCTATGGCAAAAAATCATGACAGAAAATGGGCTTTTCGTCCTGGGCGGGCCGGAGACGCAGCTGCATGACATTCTTTGGGCCGTCCATGACGGAAAAAACTGTGGTAGAAGCGAGGGCAAGGAAAATTTTGGGGAGTTCCTGGTTACGGTGGGAGGTCGGGGGCCGAGTGATGCGCGTTTCTCTCGTACACGTACGCGCGTGTGTGCGAGGCGTTGGCTCTAACTGAACCCAAGCGAGGCGTTGGGCTCTAACTGAACCCGAGTGATTGCACTGCAGGCTACGCGTTACTGAACCCGAGCGATCGATCGATGACTGTTAACTGAACCCGATCGAGCGACTCCTTCGCTACTGCTGCTAATTGAAGCCGATCGATGCTGCCTCCGGATGAACAGTGAGTGTTGCAGGGGGGGTGGATGAACAGTTCTGGTGGGGGTGGATGAACAGGACCCCGTGGTGTTGCCTCTGGATGAACAGGACCCCGATTGATTGAGCCGGTTGGGGCTGGATGAACAGGACCACCCTGTGGAGGGCAGGATGAACAGTAGACGGTGGAGGGAAGGATGAACAGTAGCCCGTGGAGGGGTGGTTGAACAGGAGCCCGTGGAGAGGGTTGGTTGAATAGTAGCCGGTGGAGTAGCGCGCAGTGGAGGCTGGATGAACAGGAGCCCGTGGATGAACAGTCGCAGGTGGAGGCTGGAGGAGGTCGACGGTGGATGAACAGTAGCTCGTGGAGGCTGGAGGGGGTCGACGGTGGAGATGAACAGTATCCCGTGGAGTCCCGTTTTGCGGTACACCACACCCCTCCCGATGAACGGGACCCCCGTTTCGACCGTAGCGCTCCAACACAAGTCCGTTTCGTCCGTTTTGCGGTACGCCACACCCCTCCCGATGAACAGGACCCCCGTTTCGATCGTAGGAGGTCCGTTTCCTCCGTTTTACGGTACGCCAGACCCCTCCCGATCAACAGGACCCCGTTCCGAACGTAGGAGGTCCGTTTCCTCCATTGTGCGGTACGCTAGGCCTCGTTTCCATCGCCTGTTTCATCCAAGCCCTCCCGATGAACACGACCACGCATTCCATTCCGACCCAGCCGGTTGGCTCCCACGCTTTCCGTTGCCTCCCCATGAACACGACGCATTCCGTTGCCTCCCCATGAACATGACGCATTCCGTTGCCTCCCCATGAACACGACGATGACACTATTTCTCCATTCCGACCCAGCCATGTACACGAGCCCTGGCCGTACGTATGTGTGAGTAGGCGTTCGAGACCCCACTCGTATGTACACATACGTGGCCGTATTTTCTTTCTTGCCCCCTAGCTGCTGTACGTACGTGTACATGCTACGTGCGCGCCTCTACTACGACACGTGCGCGCCTCTACATCGACCAGTATGTATGTACACGTTCACGACCAGAATGACAACGCTACGTACGCTTCGACCAGGTGGGTCCCGACTGTCAGGCACTTCCTTACCTGCGAAGATGTAGCTGGTGGGTCCCAGCAGTCAGGGGGCGAATCATTTTTTTTGCCCGGACGCACTTCCTTGCGTGCGAAGATGTAGCTGGTGGGTCCCAGCAGTCAGGGGGAAATGTTTTTTTCGCAAAATGCAGTGGCCCGTCCGATGGGTCCCAGCTGTCAGGTGGAGGAATCATTATTTTCTGCGTAATAAGGAGGCACTTCCTTGCTGCGGCCGTGGACCCAGCTGTCAGCCTCTCCATGTACTGTCCACGTCTGATGGAAGTCGTTCCTTGACGATGTTGACCATGTCGCGCCGAGAGCACCAGCGCGGTGGATGATGACGAGGCCTAGGAAGGGGACGACACGGAGGCAGGGAAGACTCAGCAGTTGTTTCCCACGCGAGGGGAGTACGACTGTACGAGGGTTTACTGGTTCGTCTGCCATCTTCGAGAATAACAGAAGGTGTGGGTGAGTAGAGGGATGGCTAGGCCAGCGATGGGAGTACGGTTGGGCGGTGAGGCCTCCGCGGCAGCATAGCCAGCCGCGAGGAGGAGGGAGCAGGCAGTCCTGTCGGCGCTTGTTTGAGCGGCTGGAGCAGGAAGAGCAGAGATTGAAGAAGCACGACAGCCGTTGGATGGACATCCAACAGTCAGTGCTTGTGCGTCAACCTTTTTTTCAGGAAAGCTTCAAATCTGTGGAAAACAGCATACAGCCCATCTGCCATTATTTCTAATAATTTACAGCCCATTTGCTAATTCTTAAGGTTTTTTTGGAGCCCATATTCTTTTTGTTTGCATTACAGCCCATATTGTGGCAACGGTTAAAAAATTATACGAAATTTTGCATATTTCAGTGCGGTCCGAACTGTTTTTAATCCTATAATTTCGACTCACATTCAAACTGATTTTAAAAATAAATGTATATCAATATGAAATCCAAAAAATTCTCCACGCATAAAAATTAATGTAATTTAAAATCTTGAAATGAAAAAAAGATATTTGAAACTAATTGTCGGTTTGATGTGTTTAAAAATGTACAACCCATTTCTCATTACTGATGGGCCATTTTCTCGGCCAGCCGAATGAAAGCTCTCCTCGTCTTGAAAGATTTGCAGCCCAACAGGCCTGACAAAGCGACTTACTTGGCAAATCACAAAAAAACTGGGTTGTGGCCGTGGACCCAGCTGTCAGCCTCTCCACGTACAGTACTCTTCCGATGGAAGTCGTTTCTTGACCACGTTGACCACGCCACGCGGAGAGCACCACGGCGGTAGACGACGGCGAGGCCTAGGAAGGGGACGACGCGACAGTGGAAGCCCGCGCAGAGAGGACTACGAGGGTTCACTGGTTCGGCTGCGGTGTGAGGCTGCCGTCGCCGCAGGGCTGGCCAGCGGTGGGAATAGTAGGGGGCGGTGAGGCCTCTGCGGAAGCACAACCGGCCATGGGAGGCAGGAGCATGCGACACGACCGGCGTTGCTTTGGGCGGCTGGAGCAAGAAGACCAGAGGTTGAAGAAGCACTACGGCCGTTGGATGGACATCGTACGGTCACTGGAGCTAGAATCGTTCATATTGACTAAGTTGACAAAGCCCTTCGTCCCCGTCAACTTAGTAGGCCCACAAGTCAGCCTCCCAGCAAGGTGGGTCCTAGCTAGGCGGGGGAGTATTTATTTTTTTGTGCGTAATAAGGAGGCACTTCCGGTGGGTCTGAGCTGACAGCGGGGGGAACGTTTTTTTTCACGAAATACGGTGGCCCGTCCGGTGGGTCCCAGCAGTCATGGGGAAACGATTTTTTTTCGCGAAATACGGTGGCCCGGCCAGTGGGTCCCAGCAGTCAGGGGGGAATGATTTTTTTTCATAAAATACTGGTGGCCCGTCCGGTGGGTTCCTGCTGTCAGGTGGAGGAATCATTATTTTCTGCGTAATAAGGAGGCACTTCCTTGCTGCCGCCATGGACCCAGCTGTCAGCCTCTCCACGTATAGTCCACGTCCGATAGAAGTCGTTCCTTCCATGTTGACCATGCCGCGCTGAGAGCACCAGGGCGGTGGACGACGGTGAGGCCTAGGAAGGGGACGACTCAGAGCCGGTGAAGACGCGGCAGTGGATGCCCACGCGGAGAGGAGTATGAGGGTTCACTCGTTCGACTGCGGTGTGATGTTGCCGTCGCCGCAGGGCCTGGCCAGCGGTGGGAATAGTAGGGGGCGGTGAGGCCTCCACGGCAGCACAGCCGGCCACGGGAGGCAGGAGCAGGCGGTACGACCGACGCTGCTTTAGGCGGCTGGAGCAAGAAGACCAGAGGTTGAAGAAGCACTAAGGCCGTTGGATGGACATCGTACGGTCACTGCAGCTAGAATCGTTTATATTGACTAAGTTGACAAAGCCCTTGGTACGTCAACTTAGTAGGCCCATAGGTCAGCTTCCGAAATGGTGTGCCCCAGATGTCAGGGGGAGGAATCATTTTTTGGGCGGGTGAAGCTAGAATATCCGAGATTGAAGAAGAAGCACGGCATCCGTTGGATGGACATCCAACAGCCACTGCTGCTAGAACCGTGTGTTGACTATAAGTTGACAAAGTCTTGCATACGCATCAACTCTGTTTTTTTAGGGGACGCGTCAACTTAGTATGGCCAGAAGTGTGTGGCAGAGAACTTATAGCCCATTTGAGATTTGTAAGAATGTGTAGCCCATTTTTGAATTCTAATGGAATTTACTACAGCCCATTTACAGTTTGTTAAAAGTACAGCCCATTTCAACCAACCGTTTAAAACAGAATTCAATAAAATTTCTGACATTTTGATGGGATCCGAAATATTTTTATCCCGAAATTTCTAGTCAGATTAAATACAATTTCAATATAAATTTATATTACGTAAAAATCCAACGAAACATTGCGCTCGCAACAATTAATGAAATTAAAATTTTCAATATCCAAAAATAATATTTTATAAAGTAATCACGTGTTTGGTGCATTTTTATAGTTACTGCCCAGTTTTTATAATTACATCCCATTTATTATTTCTTAAAGCCCATTTTCTTGTTAAGCCTAATGCATCCCTCCTATGAAAGATTTGCAGCCCAACGGGGCGGAGAATAATAACTTGACCTTGCCTGGGCATTCCTAAAAAAAGTATAGCTGGGCTAGCCATTTTCAGCTTGAAAAAAATTAATATCTGGGCTGGATATCTGGCCTGGGCTAGACGGGCCACAGCCCGCTCAGTTAATACCTGCAACGATGTTTTCGTTGTTGTTCAAAGGAGAAAAATTAATATCTGGGCTAAACATCGAAAAACTCTGCAGTGCTCACACCTCAAAAACACAAATACTGCTCGAGCTGCTTGGTCCCAGCTGTCGGCCGCTTCTTGTGCAATTCTCTCGTTTATTGACTAGTACTACATAGGTTGACAATGGTGTGGGACCGTGATGTCAGGAAACCAGTGGGAAGCAAAATAAATAACTCCAGCGAGCGCTTCCACCTCTGCCTCGTTGTCTCCCGTGGAAACCCCTTTCCTCCCTTTTTTTTGCTCGGGCAAGGACCAATGCATGCAGCACGTCCATGCGGTTATTAGGCAAGAAATAAAAGCGCTTTGCATGCTATGAATTACGATGGCCTGCATGGGTAGCTAATAAGGCATCCTCTTAACTGCTGTGATTAAATGTTGTGTTTAGAAGAGAGAAATATTCTTCTTTTCCACCAACCTGCTTGCACCTAGGTCGTGGTGCACCTTCTAATACGACTTATTCACTTAGACGGAGGGAGTATAATTTTATACATACATATATCTCTCCCTAATAATAAAGCACGGATTGGGTCTCCGGGTTCACCGTCACAATGCGCTTTCTTCTCATCTCATAATACGCTTTTACAATTTGTATGGACAAAATCTTGTAATATAAACGAGGTGGTACTAATTGAATTGAACCGGTACGAAAAGAAAAAAGAACGTAGACACGCTGTGCATCGCGGCGCTCCGCCCCGCCCAACCCACCTCCAGCCTGGGCCTTGGCCTGTCGCGGTCGTCCGCCTGGGCCTGGGGCCATGTCTACGGTAGTGTTTTCCGGTCAGAACACGGGTGCACGGGTCAATAAACAATCATCCCATAACCCGTCGATGTCGCCGCCGCCCAACACCGGCCGTCTCGCGCGACAGATCGAGGGACGACCAGACAAGGAGGAGCAAGTATGCAGAGCAAGGGACGAGCTTTCCGCGGTTTTCTGCGGTTCAGCTTCAGCGCGTACATGCAGGAGCCCTCGCTGTTCCTGTCCAGAGGCCACGGGATCGACCGGCTTTGGGGCTGCTGAGAAACAACGGTGGCGGCAACCTGGTGCTACTATGTACATAATCCATCTGATCCCGTTCGAAATCACCAAAGAGGTTGGCGACAAGATCAGTTGATAGCCGCCACACAGAGCCATCCAGTCGAGTCGTCACGGTAGGTGTTTGTTCGTGTGGCCTCCGTGATGGCGGTGGCTTCCGCCAACACCGGCGTGATGTTCCCTCTTGCGAGCTCCACGTCCAAGCTCTGGAAGGCCCTTCCTTCTTCTACTAGAGGAAGCAATGCTAAAGTGTTGGCTTGAATGGGGGAACACGAGCTACCTCAACTCCGAGTCTACCGTCTAGAACGACGACGCTGTCGGCGCAAAGCTGGAGAGTGCGGTGTTTTGGTATGAGTGTGGCGTATACGCGGTCGTTGAGTGGGTACTGTAAGTTCAGTTTGGCCCAGTCGCCGGAAGTGTCCTAGAGTAAATTCTACGAATCTCAGTACACGACACTGGCCCTCACCGTCGCGACGGCGGCCGACTAATCTTCGTGAACGGTGATGGTGGCCGACGCAACTCCCATGCCCGGCGTAGAGGCGGTTTCTAGCACAGAGCACATGATGGCTGTCGGCTTGACTCCCTCCAATGAGAGGCGATGCCGACCGCACGGCTCCCTCCGGGGCGAATGAGATGGCCTTCGACTTGGAGCGTCCTACCGCATGACACACTCTAGCCTGAGGCAGCCGACAGCACAGAAATCAGGCAGAGGCTGCCCACGAAGCGGAGCCACAACTAACTTACAAGACTTTACAACAATGAAGGAGATAGGCCACTCGCTTTCCACAAATCTCGCTTTCATGTGTTCGGCTTCACAATGGTCCTGGTTCGGTGTCCACTGGCTTTCACGTGTTTGGGTGCACATGCCTGTGTGACCTCTCCTTGCTGTTGTTTTCAGTGTCGACGGCACCCCCTTGACTGCGAAGTCGCCTAGAGCTTCACTGCCTTCTAATTGCCAATACACCATATTGGCAGAATATTACCGAATCTGCTATGCAATGTGAATTTTTTATAACTAGCGAATTCATGTATGTGTTACTATTGCAAGGCTACAATTGACGGAGTCATCTGGCTCTATGGCCCCGGTGGTAGGGCTAGAGGAGACTCCATGGCACATGGTTCCATCCGCATGGATCCGTCCACCGGCGAGGATCTCGGGCCAGGCCAACGAGTCAAGCTCTGAATTTGGGCCAGTCGTCATGACAAAAAATTCCCATGATGCACTATGCTTAGATATAACATTCAGTTTTCACCCGTTGCAACGCACGGGTATTTGTGCTAGTATATACATACATATATATATAAATATAATAAGGAGGCACTTGCGTACGTGAGGCTATGGACTTGGTGGGTCCCCATTGTCATCCTCTCCAAGTAAAGTCATCTCCTCGCCCGCGCGCGTTTTTCGCCCGAAACAGTCAGCGCCACCCGCCCCGCTTCTCGGTGCAGGCGATTGCTCCGCCTTCAAATGAAACAAGTGTCATCCATCCATCCATCTGCCGCCCACATTAATGATATGCGGTTGCCGAGGCGGCTACTCCGGTGCCACACGTCCGTCCCTCCGCCCGCCCACCATTGCTATATAAACTGCTGCGCCGGCCATACCCGTAGTCATCCGCATCCGTTCCCTTTCTCCTGTCCACACCACTACTGCCCACCATGGCTTCCTCGCGCTCTAGCGCTCTTCGGGATGTGCGGATGACGGACCACAAGGAGATGGCAGCCATTGCTGCCGACCGGCTGGCCAGCAGGAAGCCGGAGGACGACGACGTCCCATTGGAGAACATGGTAGTCGATGATCCGGCGCCAACCCCTCCTCCGCGCCATCCTCGCCGGTGCATTGCACCATGACCATCGGCGAGGCCTGTGCCCAATATATGGACAGTGTGAGGCAGATGCGTCAGGAGCAGTTCTGGGAGGCACAGGCCGACGCCACCTACAACCACCATCTCCTCCAGGAGCACCTGCAGGCGGAGGAGCAAATCGCCGCAGAGCGGGCAGAGTAGGAGGCGCTGCTCGACTCGTATCGCTCCGCCTGCAAGGTCCGCCTCGAGCGCTGGCGGGACCGCATGCGGGTGGCGGAGGCTGCGGCCGCCTACAAAGAGGCTAGCAAAGAGGGCGTTGAAGCGGGCGAGGCGCTGTTTGGCGAGACCAAGGACGAGGCAGAGGACAATGTCGGCTCCGATGAGTCCCCGCTCCGCTGGCGTCGATGAGGCCCTGCTCCGCCGAGGCCCCGTGGCGCCAACAACGAGGTAGAGGACACCGCCGGCTCCGCCGAGGCCCCGCCCCGCCAACAACGAGGCAGAGGACATCGCCGGCTCAGCCGAGGCCCCACCCTGCCGGCAACGTGGGGGAGGATTTCCACCGCTCCGCTGAGGTGCCGCCCGCCGGCAACGAGACAGAGGACATCGCCGGCTCCGCCAAGGCCCCGCCCCGCTGCCAATGAGGCCGTGCCAAACAGAAAATGGGGAAGAGTAGAACACGGTAGGTTGCTGCCGCTCAGGTCCAAGTAAGGCTACCGCTGCTACCCTCCTGTTGAAGCCAAGCTAGGCGGGTTGACCATTGACGGCCGGTTAGCTTCTTGGCGGCGACGTGGAGTCGGGGAGTTCTGCTGGAGAATAACGCTGCTTCTACTTAACTGCTGGTGCAGTTGGCTGACTGACACGTGGGCCCAACAGGCCACATGTCAGTTACGCAACTGCACCTGCAGTTAAGTCACTGAAGCTTCTGTTCGGCTCAGCGGGACACATGTGGGTAGCTTCGGTTAATTAATTATACCTCCAGCGCACCCCTTTTTAGTTGAAGAATGTATGAAATGTAATGAAATCTGGCATGTTTATATGAAATCCGACCGTGTATGAATGAATTTATTCCGATTAGTTCCAATTCCTGTATCACTGGCATTGGATGAACACGCAAAACAATATGTACTAGCATTATTCCCAGGGTGATCACCTCGTTTGCAGCAGTTTCACGTGTACTCCCTCCGGTCCTTTCTAGTCTGCATACAAGTTTTGTCTGCAGTCAAAGTATCTCTACTTTGACCAATCTTATACAAAAAAGTATGCACTTTCACAATATGCAAAGTAAAAAGGAACAGAAGGAGTACAAAGAGTTTGAGCAGGTTTTTAGCATTTCTGTACATTGCAATCAAACACACAGGCCTGGCAATTCATAGAGAACATTCAAAACAATCGATGATTATGCATCTCAGCGACTCACATCTCAGAGGCAGTATTTACTTCACAACTAAAGAATAAAGAAAAAATTGATCGATGCTGCTGACAGCAAGAGTGTCCCATTCAAAAATATCAAACGCATGTCTTGCTAAAATCAATGAGCAAAATTTGACAAGGTTGTCCCATTCCAAAATATCAAATGCCTACGATTGTGGAATGGGCAGGGTTTACCATCAGTTCGGACATTGACATGGCACCTGGTGCTAAATAAACCAGCTGTTCTTTTTGTGTAGTTCCACCAAAATCAACCAAATTCACGCATAGCTTGTATGATTTCGCCCTTATATGTTGCAACGCCTTGAACTTATCGGCACCTCCTTTCTTGTGGTGGAAATGAATGATTCGATGTATTCATGAACATTTTGTGTAGTTCACATTGAAATCAAGCTGAGCACCCCTGTTTGCACAAATACAAAAAAGTGATTAGTATAGAGCAAAATGTACTATGAATTGACAGTTTCAATAGGCACATACATGGTCCATGTAGAGCACACTTTTAGAAAAATGGAACTCACCAGAAAGAATCCTAGAACAACATTGTACTCGCGCATCACCGCAAAAAATGGAGATTTTGTCAGTCCTTCTGAGCTGAAGTTAGTTTGATCTTGTGGGGAGTAATGTAACCATCCTTCAACTGCTCCTTCTGATGATAAGATAGACAGGGCTTCTTCATCCTGGCATAATCGGAACTAGTCACTTCACGTACTCCATATTCTTCTTCAGAGGAAGATGATCCTGTTGTGCAAAGACAAGAGGACTACTAAATTCTAGCATCACTGTTTGCTCGAAAAAAGGAAAGGAAATATTTAAAACAGCACAGATTAAGCACTTCTCAAGGACAATACCACTTTTTCATGACAGTATCTAAATAGTAGCACAACACCATTAGAGATGACAAAGCTCAATCATATGGATGCAATCAGTGGGCGAGTACCAACCTTTGTCAGGAGGCTTATTGTGTAGAGCATATAGATGAAGCAATTCCCAGGAACCATCTGTTGCAATCTACGGTGGTGCCCATGCTTACTATATACTCCTCGATTAGTTTAATGTTTCCAACATCTTCTTGTGCAGTTCCACTAAAATATATGGTATCTTTAAAGAAGATCCCTGTTTGCACAAGTAGAGATAATTACATATTACATTAAGAGTGGCATCAAATTAGTGGCAAAACAATTGCTCGTTCCAGCCATAGCAATAAAGTAAGATGCAAAACTATATCATTACTTGTGTCATCACAGTTCTAGTGCTTCATTACAGCAACGGGAGTTGATTTTTGTTTTTCTTCCCCTTGTTCTTCCCCTTCATCACTTGGTTCAATAACAAACAAGCTTCGCCTTCAATGTAAGATTTGGCATGTCAATTAGGGAGCACAAGTATAGTACTAAACTTAATTTTCTGATGAAAGTGGCAAAATACAGGCCAGCAGTTGTGAAATATCCTTATCTTACCTCAATGGGATATTACGGTGCACATACAGATTGGAAGTCTTGTCTCCATTTGTGCAGTTCACTAAAATCAAGCAACATTATCGTATAAGTACCACAACATATGAATGCACACTGCAGAATCATGTGAAAGAAGGCTAGTACTGACCTCTCATGATGCGGAATTCAAACAACTCACAAGAAGAAGATCTGAACCAAATTCGCCTTAACGGAGAGGAAGTAAGATCTCCTCTTGTGTAGTTCCACTAAGATCAAGCAATCAAGCAACGTTGTCGGTGTGACATTTCGGTTGAACTGCACAAAACACTCTTAAAACAAAAGTGTTTTGTGCAGTGCAACAAAAGGTCACAATGGCAATGAGGTGAAGCAGATAACCCTGTTTACACAGAGGTGCAAAGGAAACAATTAGTGGTTAATAACGGTAGATGACACAGAAGCCAACAAAAAGAAGCATCTACCTTATCTAAATGGGAAAGTGATACGTCCATTTTGCATCATTCTTTTATATCGATATTTATTGCATTATGGACTGTTATTTCACTTTATGTCACAATACTTATGGCTATTCTCTCTTATTTTACAAGGTTTACATAAGGAGGGAGAATCCGGCAGCTGGAATTCTGGGCTGGAAAAGGAGCAAATATTAGAGACCTATTCTGTGCAACTCCAAAAGTCCTGAAACTCCACGGAACATCTTAAAATAAATAAAGAAAAATCCTCGCCAAAGATGAAGGCCAGGGGGCCCACACCCTGCTCACGAGGGTGGGGGTTGCGCCCCCCTACTAGGGCGCGCCCCCCTACCTCGTGGGCCCCCTGGTGGCTCTCCGACGTCCATTTTCTCCTATATGAGGTCTTTAGATGAAAAAACATCAGAGGAACTTTTCGGGATGAGACTCCGCCGCCACGAGGTGGAACCTTGGCGGAACCAATCTAGAGCTCCGGCAGAGCTGTTCTGCCGGGGATACTTCCCTCCGGGAGGGGGAAATCATCACCATCGTCATGACCAACGCTCCTCTCATCGGGAGAGGGCAATCTCCCTCAACATCTTCACCAGCACCATCTCATCTCCAAACCCTAGTTCATCTCTTGTATCCAATTCTTGTCTCAAAGTCCGGGATTGGTGCTAGTAGGTTGCTAGTAGTGTTGATTACTCCTTGTAGTTGATGCTAGTTGGTTTATTTGGTGGAAGATCATATGTTCAGATCCTATATGCATATTATTACCCCTCTAATTATGAACATGAATATGCTTTTTGAGTAATTACGTTTGTTCCTAAGGACAAGGGAGAAGTCTTGCTATGAGTAGTCATGTGAATTTGGTATTCGTTTGATATTTTGATAAGATGTATGTTGTCTAGCCTCTAGTGGTGTTATGTGAACGTCGACTACATAACACTTCACCATTATTTGGGCCTAGAGGAAGGCATTGGGAAGTAATACGTAGATGATGGGTTGCTAGAGTGACAGAAGCTTAAACCCTAGTTTATGTGTTGCTTCGTAAGGGGCTGATTTGGATCTACATGTTTCATGCTATGGTTAGGTTTACCTTAATACTTTTGTTGTAGTTGCGGATGCTTGCAATAGAGGTTAATCATAAGTGGGATTCTTGTTCAAGTAAGAACAGCACCCAAACACCGGTCCACCCACATATCAAATTATCAAACTATCGAACGTGAATCATATGAACGTGATGAAAACTAGCTTGACGATATTCCCATGTGTTCTTGGGAGCGCTTTTGCCTATCATAAGAGTTTGTTTCGGCTTGTCCTCTGCTACAAAAAGGATTGGGCCACCTTGCTGCACTTTATTTACTTTTGTTACTTGTTGCTCGTTACAATTTACCTTATCACAAAACTATCTGTTACCACTTATTTCAGTACTTGCAGAGAATACCTTGCTGAAAACCGCTTATCATTTCCTTCTGCTCCTCGTTGGGTTTCGACACTCTTACTTATCGAAAGGACTACAATAGATCCCCTATACTTGTGGGTCATCAAAACTCTTTTCTGGCGCCGTTGCCGGGGAGTGTAGCGCCTTTGGTAGGTGGAATTTGGTAAGGAAAAATTTATATAGTGTGCTGAAATTTACTGTCACTTGCTACTATGGAAAGTAATTCTCTGAGGGGCTTGTTCGTGGTATCTTCACCCCGTCCAGTAGAGCAAAGAGTTGCTCCTCAACCTACTGAACCTATTGAAAATGAAACTCCTTTTGAATTTCCTTCGGGTATGATGGAAAAACTGCTAGCTAACCCTTTTACAGGAGATGGAACAAAGCATCCTGATGAGCACTTAATATATGTGGATGAAGTTTGTGGATTATTTAAGCTTGCAGGTATACCCGATGATGTTGCTAATAAGAAGGTCTTCCCTTTATCTTTGAAGGGAGACACATTGATATGGTATAGGCTATGTGATGATATGAGATCATGGGACTATAAAAGATTAAAGTTGGAATTTCATCAAAAGTATTACCCTATGCATCTTGTTCATCATGATCGCAATTATATATATAATTTCTGGCCTCGCGAAGGAGAAAGCATCGCTCAAGCTTGGGGGAGGCTTAAATCAATTTTATATTCATGCCCCAATCATGAGCTCTCGAGAGAAATAATTATGCAAAGTTTTTATGCTCGGCTTTCTCATAATAATTAAACCATGCTCGATACTTCTTGTGCTGGCTCTTCTATGATGAAGACTATTGAATTCAGATGGAATTTATTGGATACAATTAAACGCAACTCTAAAGATTGGGACCTCGACGAAGGTAAGGAGTCAGGTATGACACCTAAGTTTGATTGTGTTAAATCTTTTATGGATACTGATATTTTCCGTAAGTTTAGCACTAAATATGGACTTGACTCTAAGATAGTAGCTTCTTTCTGTGAATCTTTTGCTACTTATGTTGATCTCCCTAAGGAGAAGTGGTTTAAATATCATCCTCCCATAGAAGTAAAAGTAGCTGCACCTATTAAAGTTGAAGAAAAGACTGTCACTTATAATGATCCTATTGTTCCTACTTCTTATGTTGAGAAACCACCTTTCCCTGTTAGAATAAAGGTTCATGCTAAAGCTTCAACTGTTGTTCGTAAAAGCAATATTAGAACTTATACACCTCCTGAGCAAGTTAAAGTAGAACCTAATATTGCTATTGTTAAAGATCTCTTGTCTGATAATATTGATGGGCATGTTATTCAGTTCGAAGGTGAAACTGCTAGAATTGCTAAACCTTGTGCTAAAGATAAACATAGACCTGTGGTAGGCGTGCCTGTTATTTTTGTTAAAATAGGAGATCATTGTTATCATGGCTTATGTGATATGGGTGCGAGTGCTAGTGTTATACCGCATACTTTATATGAAGAAATTAAGAATGAAATTGCACCTGCTGAGTTAGAAGGTATTGATGTCACAATTAAACTTGCCAATAGAGATACTATTTCACCAATTGGAATTGTTAGAGATGTTGAAGTCTTGTGTGGGAAAACTAAATATCCTGCTGATTTTCTGTTGGGTTTCGTAGTAATTTCAAAAAAATTCCTACGCACACGCAAGATCATGGTGATGCATAGCAACGAGAGGGGGAGAGTGTGATCTATGTACCCTTGTAGATCGACAACGGAAGCGTTAACTTGGTTGATGTAGTCGTACGTCTCCACGGCCTGACCGATCAAGCACTGAAACTACGGCACCTCCGAGTTCTAGCACACGTTCAGCTCGATGACGATCCCCGGACTCTGATCCAGCAAAGTGTCAGGGAAGAGTTCCGTCAGCACAACGGCGTGGTGACGATCTTGATGTTCTACCGTCGCAGGGCTTCGCCTAAGCACCGCTACAATATTATCGAGGACTATGGTGGAAGGGGGCACCGCACACGGCTAAGAATATGATCACGTGGATCAACTTGTGTCTCTAGGGGTGCCCCTTGCCTCCGTATATAAAGGCTCAAAGGGGGGGGGCTGGCCGGCCAAGAGGAGGAGTGCTAGGAGGAGTCCTACTCCCTCCGGGAGTAGGACTCCCCCCTTTCCTAGTTGGAATAGGATTCGCGGAGGGGGGAAAAGAGGAGAGAGAGGAGGAAGGGGGGCTGGCCCCCTCTCCTTGTCGTATTCGGACCAAGGGGGGAGGGGCGCGCGGCCCATCTATGGCCACCTCTCCTCTCTTCCACTAAGGCCCACTAAGGCCCATATACCTCCCGGGGGGTTCCGGTAACCTCCCGGTACTCCGGTAAAATCCCGATTTCACCCGGAACACTTCCTCGTCATGTCCGTGATCACATCCGGGACTCCGAACAAACTTTGGTACATCAAATGTATAAACTCATAATATAACTGTCATCGTAACCTTAAGCGTGCGGACCCTACGGGTTCGAGAACAATGTAGACATGACCGAGACACGTCTCCGGTCAATAACCAATAGCGAACCTGGATTCTCATATTGGCTCCTACATATTCTACGAAGATCTTTTATCGGTCAGACCGCATAACAACATACGTTGTTCCCTTTGTCACCGGTATGTTACTTGCCCGAGATTCGATCGTCGGTATCCCATACCTAGTTCAATCTCGTTACCGGCAAGTCTCTTTACTCGTTCCGTAATACATCATCCCGCAACTAACTCATTAGTTGCAATGCTTGCAAGGCTTCAGTGATGTGCATTACCGAGAGGGCCAAAGATACCTCTCCGACAATCGGAGTGACAAATCATAATCTCGAAATACGCCAACCCAACATGTACCTTTGGAGACACCTGTAGAGCACCTTTATAATCACCCAGTTACGTTGTGATGTTTGGTAGCACACAAAGTGTTCCTCCGGCAAACGGGAGTTGCATAATCTCATAGTCATAGGAACATGTATAAGTCATGAAGAAAGCAATAGCAACATACTAAACGATCGGGTGCTAAGCTAATGGAATGGGTCATGTCAATCAGATCATTCAACTAATGATGTGATCCCGTTAATCAAATGACAACTCTTTGTCCATGGTTAGAAAACATAACCATCTTTGATTAACGAGCTAGTCAAGTAGAGGCATACTAGTGACACTCTGTTTGTCTATGTATTCACACATGTATTATATTTCCGGTTAATACAATTCTAGCATGAATAATAAACATTTATCATGATATAAGGAAATAAATAATAACTTTATTATTGCCTTTAGGGCATATTTCCTTCATTTTCTTGTTCTTACTTCTCCACAAGATAGCTTTTGTCCCATTATATTTGGTAGACCCTTCTTGAACACTGTTAATGCTAGGATAGATTGCGAAAAGAATGTTGTTACTATTGGCTTGGATGATATGGTTCATGAGTTTAATTTCTCTAAATTTAGTAAACAACATCGTGAGGAAGAATTACCTAGTAAGGATGAGATTATTGGTCTTGCTTCTATTGCCGTGCCTCCTAGTGATCCTTTAGAACACTATTTGCTAGACCATGAAAATGATATGTTCATGAATGAAAGAAGGGAAATAGATGAAGTATTCTTTAAACAGGAACCTATTCTGCAACACAACTTGCCTGTTGAAATTTTAGGGGATCCTCCCCCACCCAAGGGTGATCCCGTGTTTGAGCTTAAACCTTTACCTAATAATCTTAAATATGCTTATCTTGATGAAAAGAAGATATATCCTGTTATTATTAGTGCTAACCATTCAGAGCATGAAGAAGAAAGATTATTGAAAACTCTGAAGAAGCATCATGCTGCTATTGGATATACTCTTGATGATCTTAAGGGCATTAGTCCCACTCTATGTCATCATAAAATAAATTTGGAAGCAGATGCCAAACCAGTTCATGATCCTCAATGACGTTTGAATCCTAAAATGAAAGAAGTGGTAAGAAAGGAAATACTCAAGCTTCTGGAGGCAGGTATAATTTATCCCGTTGCTGATAGTCAGTGGGTAAGTCCTGTCCATTGTGTCCCTAAGAAGGGAGGTATTACTGTTGTTCCTAATGATAAAGATGAATGGATTCCACAAAGAATTATTAGAGGTTATAGGATGGTAATTGATTTACATAAATTAAATAAGGCTACTAAGAAAGATCATTACCCCTTACCTTTTATTGATCAAATGCTAGAAAGATTATGCAAACATACACACTATTGCTTTCTAGATGGTTATTCTGGTTTCTCTCAAATACCTGTGTCGGCTAGAGATCAATCAAAGACTACTTTTACATGCCCTTTTGGTACTTTTCTTATAGACGTATGCCTTTTGGTTTATGTAATGCACCTGCTACCTTTCAAAGATGCATGATGGCTATATTCTCTAACTTCTGTGAAAAGATTTGTGAGGTTTTCATGGACGATTTTTCCGTATATGGTTCCTCTTTTGATGATTGCTTGAGCAATCTTGATCGAGTTTTGCAGAGATGTGAAGAAACTAATCTTGTCTTGAATTGGGAAAGGTGCCACTTTATGGTTAATGAAGGTATTGTCTTGGGGCATAAAGTTTCTGAAAGAGGTATTGAAGTTGATAAAGCCAAGGTTGATGCTATTGAAAAGATGCCATGTCCCAAGGACATCAAAGGTATAAGAAGTTTCCTTGGTCACGCCAGATTTTACAGGAGGTTCATTAAGGACTTCTCAAAAATTTCTCGGCCTCTGACTAATTTATTGCAAAAAGATATACCATTTGTCTTTGATGATGATTGTGTAGAAGCATTTGAAATACTTAAGAAAGCATTAGTCTTTGCACCTGTTGTTCAGCCACCTGATTGGAATTTACCCTTTGAAATTATGTGTGATGCTAGTGATTATGATGTAGGTGTTGTTCTAGGGCAAAGAGTTGATAAGAAATTAAATGTTATTCATTATGCTAGTAAGACTCTAGACAATGCTCAAAGAAATTATGCTACTACTGAAAAGGAACTTTTAGCAGTTGTATTTGCTTGTGATATGTTCGGATCTTATATTGTTGATTCTAAAGTAACTATTCACACTGATCATGCTGTTATTAAATACCTTATGGAAAAGAAAGATGCTAAACCTAGACTTATTAGATGGGTTCTCTTGCTACAAGAACTTGATTTGCATATTGTTGATAGAAAGGGAGCTGAGAACCCCGTTGCAGACAACTTGTCTAGGTTAGAGAATGTTATTGATGACCCACTACCTATTAATGATAGCTTTCCTGATGAACAATTAAATGTTATAAGTACTTCTCGTAGTACTCCATGGTATGCTGATTATGCTAATTATATTGTTGCTAAGTTTATACCACCTAGCTTCACATACCAGCAAAAGAAAAAGTTTTTCTATGACTTGAGACATTACTTTTGGGATGACCCACATCTTTATAAAGAAGGACTAGATGGTGTTATTAGACGTTGTGTGCCTGAGCATGAACAGGAACAGATCCTACGCAAGTGTCATTCCGAGGCTTATGGAGGACACCACGCTGGAGATAGAACTGCACATAAGGTATTGCAATCTGGTTTTTATTAGCCTACTCTCTTCAAGGATGCCCGTAAGTTTGTCTTGTCTTTTGATGAATGTCAAAGAATTGGTAATATTAGTAGACGTCAAGAAATGCCTACGAATTATTCTCTTGTTATTGAACCGTTTGATGTTTGGGGCTTTGATTATATGGGACCTTTTCCTGCCTCTAATGGATACACACATATTCTAGTGGCTGATGATTACGTTACTAAGTGGGTAGAAGCTATTCCAACTAGTAGTGCTGACCATAACACTTCTATTAAAATGCTTAAGGAAGTTATTTTCCCGAGGTTTGGAGTCCCTAGATATTTAATGACTGATGGTGGTTCACACTTTATTCATGGTGCTTTCCGTAAAATGCTTGCTAAGTATGATGTTAATCATAGAATTGCATCTCCTTATCACCCACAGTCTAGTGGTCAAGTAGAGTTGAGCAATAGAGAACTCAAATTAATTTTGCAAAAGACTGTTAATAGGTCTAGAAAGAATTGGTCTAAGAAACTTGATGATGCATTGTGGGCTTATAGAACTGCATATAAAAATCCTATGGGTATGTCTTCGTATAAAATGGTTTATGGAAAAGCATGTCACTTACCTCTCGAACTAGAACATAAGGCATATTGGGCTATTAAGGAGCTCAACTATGATTTTAAACTTGCCAGTGAGAAGAGGTTATTTGATATTAGCTCACTTGATGAATGGAGAACCCAAGCTTATGAAAATGCCAAGTTGTTTAAAGAAAAAGTTAAAAGATGGCATGACAAAAGGATACAAAAGCGCGAGTTTAATGTTGGTGATTATGTATTGCTATACAACTCTCGTTTAAGATTTTTTACAGAAGAACTTCTTTCTAAATGGGAAGGCCCCTATGTTATCGAAGAGGTCTACCGTTCTGGTGCCATAAAAATCAACAACTTCGAGGGCACAAATCCGAAGGTGGTAAGCGGTAGAAGAATCAAACATTATATCTCAGGTAATCCCATAAATGTTGAAACCAATATTATTGAAACCGTAACCCCGGAGGAATACATAAGGGACACTTTCCAGAACATTTCAGACTCCAAAAAGGAATAGGTATGTGGTACGGTAAGTAAACCAACTCCAAAACAATTTTTAAGGCAATATTTAGAAAAATAGAAAAATAAGTAGCAGTCCGGGAAGGACACGAGGGCCCCACGAGGGTGGTGGGCGTGCCCTACCCCTCTGGGCGCGCCCCCCTACATCGTGAGCACCTCGTGTGCCTTCCGGACTCCGTTTTCTTGCACAATACGTATTTTGGTCGGTAAAAATTCATTATATAACCTCCCGAAGGTTTTGACTCCTGTATCACGCAAATATCCTCTGTTTTCGTTTCGAGCTGTCCCGTTGCAGATTAAATCAACATGTCTTCCCAGGATTCGGAAGGAGAAAGCTATGTGGATGATTACTTAGCAAATCCCAAGGTCTATGGAGATGTGGAAAACGATGGATGGACCACGGAGGAAGACGAGGACTATGAACCCAAGGGGAAGGAGGAGACGAGCTCAGATGAAGATGAAGCACCATTACCTCAACCTGGGGACATGCATGTCGAGTTCAAAAAGTCAAGTCTCCCTGATAGGGTAAAGAAACCCAAGTTCGAGTTTATCCCTTTTCGTCTCTTGCAGGAAAATAAGCATGACCTATGCAAAAAGATATTAACCCTGGAGTGGGAGATTGATGATCTGAGGGATCAAAATGCCGTCCTCAAGCGCAAATCAAGGGAGAAGCCTAAGCCATCAACTAAGCCAACATCACCACCACCTTCTTCACCGACAAAGCAGACATAATCACATGGGTATGGGCACTCCCCTTGGCAACTGCCAAGCTTGGGGGAGGTGCCCCGGTATCATATCACCATCACAAATCCTACCTTTACCGTTTTTCTTAGTTCGGTCCTAATAGTAGTATCTTGATCTAGTAGAATAAAGTTTATGGCATGATCTAGTTTTGAGTTTTGCTTTATGATCTCTCTTTGTAATCGAGTCCGTGAGCTATATATAATAAATATTAGTGTTGAGTCAAGGGCTTGATTATTTTTCCATGATCTTGGGTGAATAAAAGAAAGAAGAAAAGAAAAAAAGAAACAAAAAGTCCATACTGATCTTATTGAGAGTGATGACTTCACATAGAAAGAGTATGATGATTAAAAGTTGTTGGGAATTGGCAGACATAGCTTTGGTCATTGTTGCAATTAATAGGAAGTAATAAGGAAAGAGAGGTTTTCACATATAGATATATTATCATTGACATCTTTTATGATTGGGAGCACTCATTAAAATATGACATGCTAAAGAGTTGATGTTGGACAAGGAAGACAACGTAATGAGTTATGTCTTGTTTATATCTGAGATAAAGTATGTTGTCATGGATCCTCTAACTTGTTGAGCTTGCCTTTCCCCCTCATGCTAGCCAAATTCTCAGCACTAAGTAGAAATACTACTTGTGCTTCCAAATACCCTTAAACCAGTTTTGCCATGAGAGTCCACCATATCTACCTATGGATTGAGTAAGATCCTTCAAGTAAGTTGTCATCGGTGCAAAGCAATAAAAATTCTCTAAATATGTATGATTGATTGGTGTGGAAGAAATAAGATTTATATGATCTTGTGATGTGGAAGTAATAAAAGCAACAGACTGCACAATAAAGGTTCATATCACAAGGGGCAATATAAAGTGACATTCTTTCGCATTGAGATTTTGTGCATCCAGCTATAAAAGCGCATGGCAACCTCTGCTTCCCTCTGCGAAGGGCCTGTCCTTTATTATTATCTTCTACCTTATGCAAGATTCATGGTGATCTTCACCTTTTCTTTTTCATATTATCCTTTGGCAAGCTCAGCATGTTGGAAAGAACATGATATATATATATATATCTAATTGGATGTAGGGGAGCATGAATTATTATTGTTGACATTACCCTTGAGGTAAAAGGTTGTGGGGAAAAACTATAAGCCCCTATCTTTCTCTGTGTCCGATTAAAACTTCATAACCACAAGTATTGCGTGAGTGTTAGCAATTATGAAGGACTAAATGATAGTTGAGTATGTGGACTTGCTTTTTAGCTCTGACATAGACTCTTTCCGATGTTATGATAAATTGCAATTGCTTCAATGACTGAGATTATAGTTTGTCGGAGCCCAATAAGGTTTATGATCTATACTTTTGCATTGTGAATAGATCATCACTTGAACATAAGTAATCATATGACAAAATCTATATATGTTGCTGTTATGAGAATAATCATGATGCCTTCATGTCCGTATTTTATTTTTATCGACGCCTCTACCTCTAAACATGAGGACATATTTATTGTTATCAGCTTTTCGCTTGAGGACTAGCGAGGTCTAAGCTTGGGGGAGTTGATACGTCCATTTTGCATCATGCTTTTATATCGATATTTATGGCATTATGGACTGTTATTTCACTTTATGTCACAATACTTATGGCTATTCTCTCTTATTTTACAAGGTTTACATAAGGAGGGAGAATGCCGACAGCTGGAATTCTAGGCTAGAAAAGGAGCAAATATTAGAGACCTATTCTGCGCAACTCCAAAAGTCCTGAAACTCCACGGAACATCTTAAAATAAATAAAGAAAATCCTCGTCAAAGATGAAGGCCAGGGGGCCCACACCCTACTCACGAGGGTGGGGGGCGCCCCCCCTCCTAGGGCGCGCCCCCTACCTCGTGGGCCCCCTGGTGGCTCTCTGACGTCCATCTTCTCCTATATGAGGTCTTTCGATGAAAAACATCAGAGGAACTTTTCGGGACGAGACTCCGCCGCCACGAGGCGAAACCTTGGCGGAACCAATCTAGAGCTCCGGTAGAGCTGTTCTGCCGGGGATACTTCCCTCCGGGAGGGGGAAATCATCACCATCGTAATCACCAACGCTCCTCTCATCAGGAGAGGGCAATCTCCATCAACATCTTCACCAGCACCATCTCATCTCCAAACCCTAGTTCATCTCTTGTATCCAATTCTTGTCTCAAAGTCTGGGATTGGTGCTAGTAGGTTGCTAGTAGTGTTGATTACTCCTTGTAGTTGATGCTAGTTGGTTTATTTGGTGGAAGATTATATGTTCAGATCCTATATGCATATTATTACCCCTCTGATTATGAACATGAATATGCTTTGTGAGTAATTATGTTTGTTCCTGAGGACAACGGAGAAGTCTTGCTATGAGTAGTCATGTGAATTTGGTATTCGTTTGATATTTGATAAGATGTATGTTGTCTAGCCTCTAGTGGTGTTATGTGAACGTCGACTACATAACACTTCACCATTATTTGGGCTTAGAGGAAGGCATAGGGAAGTAATAAGTAGATGATGGGTTGCTAGAGTGATAGAATCTTAAACCCTAGTTTATGCGTTGCTTCGTAAGGGGCTGATTTGGATCCACATGTTTCATGCTATGCTTAGGTTTACCTTAATACTTTTGTTGTAGTTGTGGATGCTTGCAATAGAGGTTAATCATAAGTGGGATGCTTGTTCAAGTAAGAACAGCACGCAAACACCGGTCCACCCACATATCAAATTATCAAACTATCGAACGTGAATCATATGAACGTGATGAAAACTAGCTTGACGATATTCCCATGTGTCCTCGGGAGCGCTTTTGCCTATCATAAGAGTTTGTTCCGGCTTGTCCTTTGCTACAAAAAGGATTAGGCCACCTTGCTGCACTTTATTTACTTTTGTTACTTGTTGCTTGTTACAATTTACCTTATCACAAAACTATCTGTTACCACTTATTTCAGTACTTGCAGAGAATACCTTGCTGAAAACCGCTTATCATTTCCTTCTGCTCCTCGTTGGGTTCGACACTCTTACTTATCGAAAGGACTATGATAGATCCCCTATACTTGTGGGTCATCAGAAAGAAAGCAAGACAGTAGCATTTCTCAAACGGTGGCATTGATTAATATTAACATAGAGATTATATTAACAATAAAATTCGTTAAACATGTAATTTGCTTTTAATTGTGGCATTGCATCAATTTTCCAGCGGTATTATTAGAGGGTGTTTGTTTACAGGGACATTTTGGTGTAGGGACTAAAAAAACTCTGTGTTGGTTCCATCTAAAGCAAAGAGGAGGGACTTTTAGGGACTAAAAGTGGGCATTTGGGACTAAAGAAAGAAGACCTCAAGGGAGTCCTTTTGGGACTTTTTCCAACAGTTTCCCCTGCCACGCATCGCACCTTGTCTCTATTAGTTCATTACTAGGGGTAACATGGTCTTTTAGCATGTCATTTAATAACCTCTAGTCCATGTTTAGTCCCTGGAACCCAGCAGGTAGGGACTGGGGAGTTTTTAACCAAACAGGGCCTTACATTAACAACAGCTAATGAGTTGCACGGGACAGTGGACGCACCAGCACCATGTGCATCTACCGATGTACTGTGGTCATGCACAGTCTGTTGCAACAAAGAACAAGCAACCAAGGAGCATATTTGTGTTGGTCCCAGTTTTGTTATCTTTAGACGCCTTTCCCTATGTGAGGCAGCAAATCTAGTCCTGCTCAAACTCTACAGCCTTACCCCTTCCTTTCCTTTTTGAACTAGTACTTTCGCCCCTTCCTTTCCTCTTTGAACCACGTCCTAGATTTATGCGATACAACTTTCCCCACTACTTTCCCCCATTCCTTTCCTCTTTGAATCACGTCCTAGATTAATGCTATACAACTTTCCCCCTTCATTTCCTCTTTGAACCACGTCCTAGATTCATGCTATATACAACTTTTCCCACTACTTTTCCCCACTCCTTTCCTCTTTGAACCACGTCCTAGATTCATGGTATACATGCAGCTAGAGCAATGCATGTGGAGTAAGTAAATTATACCTTAAGGTTCTTGGGGCGTGGTTCGGTGGGCGACGGGACGGCGGCGAAGAAGAAGGGGTCAGAGGCCCTCCCGCGCCGCCGCTGGGTGGAAAGTGAACAGCTGCGCTGGTAGTCCCTCGCTGACGACGACAGCGTTAAGTCTCCTTCCCTTCCCGGCGGACGGATCCTGCCGGCTCTTTGAGCAGCAGTGAGGGGAGAGAGACGCCAATGAAGTCTTGTTTAGATCTGGAGAGGGCGAGAGAGTGTGAAGAGAGCAACTACAAGCGCTGAGGCTCCAGCGGGAGAGGGGCGAGAGAGTGAGTGAATAGGCTAACCAGCTACACAACCCTCCAGTTATGTTCAACAAGAAGGAAATAACCTTTTATACATTCCTGCATTCGTGTGACAAGCATGCCGTGTTTTTTTGTGTGTGTGGGATTCATTGGGATTTCAATCATAATCGTGTCATGTGGCTTTGGTGGTAAGACTATCCACAGTGATGCAGAAATAATGCAGCCTTAGTCACCTTACCTCTCTCCACGTAGTACGTTGGGTCCCACCAGTCAGAGGGTGAAACAAACAAATTAATAAGAAAACTTAAAAGCGCCAGCGGTGTATCTTACCTCACACATCTCGCTACTGCTCGGGAACACTGTCTAATTGATCCCTCTGTTTGCTCACGTACTATTTTAAATGAATCCTTATTATAACATGCACACAAATTTTGGGCACTTGTATTCAACTTAAGCCAATGTGCCACCGTATCTCGTATACTTACTACTCCCTCCGTCTAGGTGTAATAAGTCACGTTAGAAGGTGCAACGGGACCAAGGTGCGTGTGTGTGTGTGTGTGTGTTTAACACCATGTAGGAGTAGGTCGATCTATAGTGTACGATTTTAGCCGCGAGAGTCGGTGCATCCTCTCGTTTTCGAGCGTGTCCGGTAGGGACATGCGGACAGCTGCCACGCCCGCTCCTGACCAGCATGTCCCACCCAAAGCCCCTCCATCGCCCGCGCGTGCTTCCCGCCTGAAACGGTCAGCGCCGCTCCAAAGAATCGGTGCCGCATTCATGCCTGGGCAGAGCGGACGTGACCTCTCACTAGCACAAGAGTGATGGTTGCTGCGTCCGTCCAACTTACTGCTGGGTCTATGTGATTTGACGGCTCATTGGTCTTTATTACTGAGGTGGTAGGACTGCTGAATGTCCCACGCTTTCGGCGAAAGGAGGTATACTACTAGATTACAATTTTCTCCATTCTTATAGCAGAGGCGTGCAAGAGCAGTGAAAACACGCAGGCTCGGTGATTACATGGCCCACCTCACACTATCACCGTGCGACACCTAACTCTTTACATAGTACTCCCTCCGTTCCTAACTATTACTAGATGAGTCCCCGCGCGTTGGCGTGGAACAGCGGTATATCTCTCTGCGCAAAATTATCGATTTCATAGAGCAAAAAAAATCTATAACCGCATGACAAATGTGGTAGCCAAACTAAATAAACTCCCATCATCATTTAGATCATCCCACGTAAGGAAAAAAGATCAGCCAACTCCTACTGCATAATGGGATTATATTTTTCTTTTTGACATGTCAATGGGACTTAAAAGCTCACTTACATGCATGCTACCGGTGCATGCTTGCATGCAGACATGTTGATGTGATTTAAAACCCACTCACATGCATGTGGCACGGTATTTCTGCATGCTTGCATGTGGCTTAGTGCGGAGCCTCTCAACGTCAAGATCAGACGGCTCTTATGGACTGATTTACTTCATCTAACGGCTACATCACTTTTGATGACGTGGCTCAAGGAGAGGATAGAGAATTCCTAGTAGTGGGGGTTAGCTATTACTAGTAGATGTAAGTCTTTGTAGAGATTCCACTACATACGGAACAAAATGAATGAATCTACACTTAAAATGCATCTATATACATCCGCATGTGGTTCATGGTGAAATCTCTACAAAGACTTATATTTAGGAACGGAGGAAGTACTAGTATAGTACGTACTATAATTTATCAGCGAGGTAAATTTGTACAATGCTATGAAGCTTCCAGCTTCTGTTACATGTATCTTGCGTCCAAGGTTGCCCATTGCAACATTTCATCAAATACAAAGGAGACTAACATGCATGCTATTGCATCTCAATGATTGACATATCATAGCAAATATGTACTCCCTCCGTTCCAAAATAAGTTTCTCAACTTTGTGCAAACTTTAGTACAAAGTTGTACTAATACTAAAGTTGACACTTATTTTGGAACAGAGGCAGCTAAAGAAAAAAATGATCCATGCAGTCCCTAGCCCTTGAACCCTGAACCCTGACCAGGCTTCAATTTGCTGGCAACGTTCGAGCTTCCTAATAAATGAAGTTTGCAACCTTTTGACCATCGGATCATTTTGTGCAGTTTCACCAAAATCGAGATGAGCATCCCTGTGGTAAAGAAATTTAACAAGCGTGATTAGAATAAGATTACTGGGACTAGTTGATGAGACATAAACTCATCACAAATACAGTACGTAGAAGCCAGTAGAGGTATGTGCGGGGCAAAGAAGTAGAGAAATATCCACAAGGAGTGATGTGGGCAGCTGGAGTAGTGGTGCAAGCCGGCTGTAAAGGGAGTTGTACCTGAGGGACGTAGCTCAACCTTGAGGAGGGCGGCGGGAGGCGGCAACTGCCCACGTCGCGGCAGTGAGCAAGGGACGAAGGCAACCTCACCGGCTTTGTGAGAGAGAACGGCGGGGACCCCTCATCGGGACGTGCCGACAGTGGGTTTTCGCCGTCGGTGATGGCCACCGCATCTACACTAAGCATCCACCCCTTCCCCAAGCGGACGTGATCCGCCGGGATGTTAGAGATGTGGCCACAGTCATTTTGTGCGAGAGAGTGTGAAGAGAGAAATCCCAGCAAGCAACCGTGTAGGCTGGCCCGTCCTGACTATGTATATAGTGGAGCGGTTTCCTTTTCTCTCCATATGAACCTATCATATTGCGTACGTGCCACTGAAGAAAAAAAACTTTTATTTATAAATGACGTGGCACCTACTACTCGTTCTCCTATAACCTTGCGCTTGGCATCTCCAAAATATTGACCTTGTAATTGGCTCTTCGCCTCTTCGGGAAGTCGAGCAACAATGGTAGTGCAGTATATATCGTTCTAGCTATATGAGACCGAATGAATTGCTGCACGTCCACCACATGGGCGAGGGTCGAGGGGCGAGGGGCGAGGGAGAGTGCTACGTATGGAGCAAAATGAGTGAATCTACACTCTAAAATACGTCTATATACATCGGTGTTTGGAGTATGTACTAGTAGTTCATATTGGAATCTACTAAAGGACATATATATTCCAAACAATATGATATAATCTCTATAAGCAAGGTAGTAGGGACAAGGAGTAAATGGAGGGAGTAGTCAATTTTTCTCCTCGTCCTGTGAGCCACCGCGCGCATGGGCGAGGGAGCGGGCGTAAGGCACAGTAAGCAAGCTTCACCTCATCCTGCGAGCCACCGCGCCCGTGGGCGGGGGAGACGGCGTACTAAGCAAGCTTCTCCTCGTTCTGCGAGTTGACGGGACACATCAAAAGTACTCCAGTGTATAGAGCCTTGCCTCTAAGGTAGGCCCCACATGGTTTGCCTCTTTTTTAACATAACACGTCAAGTCGCAATTTGTTTGTTCACCCGTGGTAGACGATCCTCCCTCCACCAAGTGGACAACCAGTACATGTGCAAAATTACAACGTGGGCTGCCTTTTTCATACAGAAATGAGCTCCACCGTGTACCCGCACGGGTGTGGTTGGGAAGGAGACGGGAGTACATGTGCCGTGCATGCACCTCTTCTCTTCGTTCACGTCCCCCACATACGTGGGTGTGTGTGAGAGATACAAACCGTGTTCATGAGTGTTTTTTGTTTTGGGGTGGGGGTGGGGTGGGGGTTGATTTCGTGTATTATTTGTGGGAATATGTGCCGATGACATCTCAAACAAAATTTTGCATGCAATGTGTGTGAAATGGAGGCCTATCCATATCATACATAGAGGGTCGGGCAATCCACGAGAAGAGAGGGAGGGGTCATAGCTATCGATAGAGTCAAAGAGAGGATCAAGTGGGTGGGTGCGAGATCGATGAAGAGAGCCATCGAAATTGTGCGTGTGTACAAGTCAAAGATATAGGGCGATTGGCCTACCGGAATGTTAGAGGGCACACATCAAGTTTGTGTGTGGCAGGGAGACATGACTAGAGCGCTCGATGTATCGGTGTGTGGGGGGGGAGGGGGTGGTGGGAGGGGTAGGCAGAGGCCTAACTATAGAGGTAGAACGACTCGTATATGTGTTGAGAAGGAGAGACCCAGCTATGTCTTGAGGGAGATCGGTCGACATCC